>NW_009952263.1:1395833-1412210 GCF_000747805.2 Chaetura pelagica
GGGGAGGGGGGGCGGGGCTGGCCCGGCGGCCGCTGCGCATGCCGAGTGCCGGGCGCCGCGCAAAGCATGCTGGGGGCTGTAGTTCTGGGGCGCCAGGCCTCAGGGCGGGGGTTTCCCCGCCCAGCTCCCTGCTCAGGCCGCCTTCGCCTTGCCTCGCCCGCCAAGCGGGTCCCGCAACACGCTGAAGCATAGAGCAGCGGTCATTATTGTGAGTACGTGCCGTCCAATCTACCGGGAAAACCTAACAGGTAACAGGCATCTGCACCTTTAACTGAGGCAGGCTGTTCCCAGCAGGGAAAACGCTACAGGTCACATTCCCACGGTGGTGTCAGTGAGGTCAGACTTTGTCAGAGCAACCATGAGGCTGCTGCAGCTTGAACAGACCCCAGGGAACGTGCTGAGTCCAATACAAGGAGTCAGATCAAGTGGCCATGTGAACACATACGTGCTCAGCACCTTCGCTTGACCCAGCCTCTCCCAAACCCAACAGGGCTTCTGTCGTTGGCTTCCCTAAGGCTTCTGATTTCTCGTGGCAGTTTTCCACTTCCACACCCACGCAGAGCTTTCAGTCAACAAGAAGTACAATTAATGCGTCGGTAGCATCTTTCACATTAGCTGGTGTTTGTATGCATAGCTAAGTGCTCCCGGAGTGACGGGATTGCTAAACATGCATACAGGAAACTAATGTAAAACTTGAACCCTTGAAATGTTTGCCCCTGAGAAGCTGATAGTCATCTGGGGGAAGTCAATTTTAACAGCTCAGTACTCCTTCCTCCAGCCTTCTTTTCTTCCTTGCAGATTTTGTGGCAAATGATCCAAAGAACTAACCTGTGTTATGAGATACACACGAGAACTGAAGGTTTTCAGAGATGCTTGTTTCTACTCTAAATTTAATATCCTCGTAGCCTCTAAGAATTTTAGTGTTGAGCTCCTATGGACTGATAAAGCAAATGTCAGGCTTCTGAAATTTGTTTTCCAGAGTTTGCTCAAGAACTATTACACTAATGAAATCCATTGCAAGAGATCCCATCAACTCTGTTTCTCATTAGCTTTGTGAGTTATACTTCAGTCTTAGAAAGACTTCAGAATGCTGAACCCACATCTTTATAACTAGTGCCATGGTGCAAAATGATCATTGCCGTCACCATTTTCATTACCATTTGTTGGAATAAAAAGTCACTACTTATTTCAACAATGTTTAGAGATCTCTATTAATTTTCCTAAAGCATTTGTGAGTAGAAATCTTGACTAAGATTTTATGAATAGCTGTTTGCATATTCACATAAAAGTCATCTGCAGTCCTACTTTTCCTCCTTGTTGTGAGGTATTTAATGAACCAGTCAAAAACCCAGACATTACAGTAATTTGAATTAAGTGGCCAGTCACGTATCACAGATGATGAATAGCCAAAGACAGAGACACAATCGTTCAAGAAAAAGAAGAACACCCATAAGCTGAAATGTGTTTCTATGAAATATTCATAGGATTGTGGTGATTTATTGTCATGTCTGCTCCAGAACAACCTGCAATGGGAGAAGAGCATAATCTGATAAACTTTTCATGCAAAATAGTTCATTTGTTATTCCTAGAGTAACAAGTTTATAGACCCACACCTCTTTAAGTCTACTACCTTTACAGGGTAGGGAAGTGTGAATAAGCTAATGGCAGAAACAGCCACTTCAAGTGCCCAGAGTTAGGTGTCTAGTGCCATTCTAGACAGTTCAGGTTGCCTGAGATGTCTGCACAGGGCTGGTAGATACGACATGGGACCTATAAGACACTCTCAAATGGTGTAACGATGCAAACTTGAGTTTCAACATGGCACCACACATTTACACACTTACCACTTTCATTGCACAAATCACTTCTAATGTGACTGCTCAGGGAATATATTTGCTTTTAGGGGTACACGCAGAGAATGGGCTCACAATCAGGAGCTAGAACCAGAGACGCTTTTTACAGTCCAGTAGACAGAATTGTATCTCCAACCTCAAGCAAACATTTAAATGTTTCCACCTCCCATGTCCTCACCTTCTGCATTTGGGTTATAGCTACTTTTGTATGTGCAACTCTTTGAGTTAGAAAATATAGGAGGGCTCGATCTTAGGAGCTGCCCTTGCCCAGGGCCACTGATGTGCCTGCTCAGGAACATTAACACACCAGACTGCAGCACCCCAAGACTTGCTCAGCTGAAGTCAACTAGATCCACAAGCTCCTTTGTTGTGTGCTTCTGTGTGACTTTGCCTTAGCTCATTTTTCTGTTTGCCTAATGCCTGTGCTCTCCCTCTTCCACCAAATTAATATTTGGTGGGCACTTCACAGAATCACGGAATGGCAGGGATTGGAAGAGGCCTCTGGAAATCATCTAGTCCAACCCTCCTGCCAAAGCAGGTTCACCCAGAGTAGGTTGCACAGGATTGCACCCAGGTGGGGGTTGAATATCTCCAGAGAACAACTCCACAACCTCTCTGGGCAGCCCGTTTCAGTGCTCTGTCACTCTGAAAGTAAAAATGTTTTTCCTCATGTTGAGATGAAACTTCCTGTGTTCCAGTTTAAGCCCCTTGTCTTGTCACTAGGCACCACTGAAAAGAGTCTGGTATCTTCATCTTGATGCCTGCCCTTTAGATATTTGTAAGCATCGATAACATCCCCTCCCAGTCTTCTCCCGGCTAAACAGACCCAGGTCTCTCAGCCTTTACCTCATAAAAGAGATAATCCAGTTCCCAGAATTCCAAATGTGGCCTCACTAGGGCAGCATAGAGGTGGAGGATAACCTCCCTCAACCTGCTGGCTGCATTCTCTTAAGACACGTCAGGATTGTGCCTTCTTGGCACAAGGGCACACTGCTGGCTTATGGTTAACTAGTGTCCACCAGGACTCCCAGGTCCTTCTCCACAGAGCTGCCTTCCAGCAGGTCAAACCCTAGCCTGTACTGGTGCATGGGGTTAGTCCTCATTAGGTGCAGGACCCTACACTTGCCTTTGTTGAACATCATTACGTTCCTCTCCACCCAGCTCTCCAGCCTGCCCAGGTCTTGCTGAATGGTAGTACAGCCTCCTGGTGTATCAGCCACTCCTCCTCCCAGTTTTGTGCCATCAACAAACTTGCTGAGGGGTAAGCACTCTTAACCTTTCTACACCAGGACAGACAGAAGCATCTACATAAGTTGTTGGCAGGATCTTGCTGGGATGGAGCCATCCAGATTTTTTAAAATGTCAGCTTTGTAAAATTTATTAGGGGGGGAAAAGAGGATGTGGCAGTCTGCCTGTGGTGTAGGCACAGTTCAGCAGAGCTGGTGGGCCAACCAGCTAGTATGTAAAACTGGATAAGCACCAGTGATTCCAGTCCTGTAGAAGTTAATAAGTGACATCCATGGGGTGTGCTGCTGTCTGATCATCCTGTCAAAGAGCACCATTTCAGCCAAAAATGTCAGTGAAGCCATAAGGGCAGCGTGTAACTCTCTGCACATTGGCCTGGCACATTCTAAACGCAGCAGAGAGAGCTGAACAAGGTGTTTTGAAAGTGGTACATGCCTCAAATCTCTCTTACAAATTCATGTAATTCAGTAAATAAATTATACATATTCATATCATTCTACCTCAGGTGTATGAATTTGTATTTGTATGAATTTGTTTGGAGGGAATAGACACTTTGTTGTCTCCGAAGAGTGAGATTTCATTAAACTGTCTCTCATTTGGGAAATGCAAGCAGTGAGCCCACAACCCATAATTGCTGTATCACTGTCAGTACCTACTCCCTGCTATCAATTATTCATGTGGTGACGTTGAACACATGCAGGAGTAAAAAAAAGAGTGCTGCCACCAAAGTGATTTGTATCTGTGAGGTAGTGAGAGCACTTGCTGTTCCAAAAAAACGGCTCTGATCCCACCGTTTCACTCCTTGAGCCCTAGGACTGGGTGATTGCTGGTGTTTCCAGGGAAGGTTAAGGCTTTGTTTCTCTTGTTGGAGTTAAAAACCCAAGACACAAATACAGGCTGGGAGGAGAATGACTAGAGAGCAGCCTTAAGGAGAAGGACTTGGGGGTTGGTAGTAGATGAAAAGCTTGACATGAGCCACCAGTGTGTGTTGGAGCCCAGAGAGCCAAACACATCCTGGGCTGCATCAAAAGAAGTGTGGCCAGCAGGGCCAGGGAGGTGATTCTGCCCCTCTGCTCTGCTCTGGTGAGACCCCACCTGGAGGGCTGTGTACAGCTCTGGTGTCCTCAGCACAGGAGAGGCATGGAGCTGTTGGAGAGGGTCCAGAGAAGGGCCACCAAGATGATCAAGTGCTGGGGCATCTCTGCTATGAAGACAGGCTGAGAGAGTAGGGGCTGTTCAGCCTGGAGAGCAGAAGGCTCTGGGGAGACCCTATAGGGGCCTTCCAGTACTTGAAGGGGCTACAGAAAAGCTAGGGAGGGTCTTTTCAAGAGAGAGGGTAGTGATAGGACAAGGGGTAATGATTTAAACCAAAAGAGGGTAGATTTAGGCTAGACATCAGGAAGAAATTCTTCACCATGAGGGTAGTAAGGTGCTGGAATGGGTTGCCCAGGGAGGTTGTGGAAGCCCCCTCCCTGTAGATGTTTAATGCCAGGTTAGATGAGGCTTGTGCAGCCTGGTCTAGTGTGAGGTGTCCCAGCTCATAGCAGGGAGGTTGGAACCTGATGATCTTTAAGATCCCTTCCAGCCTTAACTGTTCTATGATTCAAAGATCCTGCTTGGTTTTGGAGTGGTCTGCTTAGTTCGCAATGCAGGACACAGTTGGAGAAGCAAACACCTGATCTATTTAGCCATTCATTTTAATTAACAACATTTTACAGGCAAGCTGTTGAGGTACTTGAGAAAGAAGGAATCTTCCCTCATAACAGAGTTGTAGAGAGATTCACATATGGACTTCAGTAGATGTTCCTCTTAAATACAGAAGAGACTTGCACTAATCTAATACCATGACTAAATACTAACCTCCACAACACAAAGAAGGAGGACGTAGTTACTAGTGACAAATTAAAAAAAAAAAAAAAAAGACAGGAAAATGGAGAAATTCAGTGACAGTCGGCATCAAGAGATGTGCCAAAAGCTCATGAAAGCTTCCTGGTATGATAAAGTGACTGTCTTATGAAATATTAGCAACTATCCAGAACTGGGAAAGTGTGAAAATCTTGTTGCTGTATAAATTATCTGAGACACTCCTGCCAATTATAGACTTACTGTGAGGAAGAGAGACATTGGTAATCATGACAGCGACTGTGTTCGAGTGTCATGTGAATATTCTCAGGCAATTATTCAAATCAATCATTTCTTGTCTGGGTAGGAAAGATTCATCACTCTTAGTACCTTGTGTCATTCAGCAATTGAATTGATGATGCTCTGCTACTTCTGGTGTTCTGTAATCTGCCCATTTAAAATGACAACACGTCACACATTTAACTGTTGAGATGGAGAGCTGCCCAGTAAAAAATGGGAGAATGTGGGCCTGGATTCCATGAGAAGCATTGCACAAGTTTTGAGACCAGTTTGCTTCTGCACTGAGCAATGTTCAGCCTACAGGTGGTTTCAGAAGTGGCAGGAATGGTGCTGGCCATTGCCACTGTTGGGGTGGGAGAGGGGGGATCACTTGAATGCAGGGGGAATGCGGCGTATTTATTCACTCTTTTTCCATACAGGATGGATATAAGACCAGCTAACCAAGTCTTGCTCTCCAACTTTGATGCCTGCTGTACCTGTCATTGAGAATGACAACGTTCCCGCTTCTCAGTTGTCTGACTCAGTTTCTCCCTGCCCTGTGTGCCTTGACCTACCCTCTCACATCTGCTGCTCTCCATAAACAGGGGCTCCTATCACCATGACTGCTTTCATCCTCCCATCCTTGCTGGTACGAATTCCTCTAACAGGAGACTGTGTCCTGCCTCCATGAGAATTACTGTTGGTAAGAGACATTGCTAAAAATGTGCAACATATCTGTGTATTCACTGGACTGTTGCAATCTGAACTGTGACTACATCATTCTGGACCTTTGATTTGGCCTGATACAGCTGCTTATTTATGTATCATAGAATCATAGAATGGTTTGAGTTGGAAGATACTTAAAGGTCATCTAGTCCCAATTTGCCTGCATGGGCAGGGACACCTCCTGCTAGACCAGGTTGCTCAGAGCTCCATCCAGCCTGGCTTTGAACACTTCTGCAGCTTCCCTGGGCAACCTGTTCTAGTGTCTCACCACCCTCACACTGAAGAATTTCTTCCTAATGCTTAACCTAAACCTCCCTTCTTCCAGTTTTGGTGTATTACTTCTTGTCCTCTCACTAAATGTTCTTGTAAAAAGTCCCTCCCCATCTTTCCTGTGGGCCCCCTTTGGATACTGGGAGGTCGCTATAACGTCTCCCCAGAGCCTTCTCCTCTCCCGGCTGAACAGCCCAAACTCTCTCAGCCTGTCTTCACAGGACAGATGCTCCAGCCCTCTGATCATCTTTGTGGCCCTCCTCTGGACTTTTTCCAGGACATCTATGTCATTCTTATGTTGGGGACTCCAGAACTGGACACAGTACTCCTGGTGGGGTCTCATGAGAGCAGATTTTTCTCAGAATGTGATGCAAAGGAAGGTAAATGAACCTGTTCTTCCCCTACAGTCGGGAGTTCTTCCTTTTCACAGTCCATGCCTTTGCCAGTGAAGACTGAGGCAAATTATTCATTGAGAACCTCAGCTTTCTCTATATCCACTATATCATGAAGTATAATTTATCAATTCACTTTTTTCTTTTTAATAATGTGCCCCATCTATTCCTTCTGACTTTTTTCGTGTAAACTTGGCATATGCAAAGGCTGAATCCAGTCTGTAAGTCACATGAGGATGGATTAAGACTGCAGATCTGCCTCTGCCATACCTTAAGCAACTGCTTTTGCAAACTAAATAAAATACCACTTGCATGTTACTTCTGAAAGTACCAGGGTGATGTATCAAGTGAGTTTCAGTTCCACGGGGCTTCCTACTACTGCTCAAGAAACATAACATCAGCAAGTGGAAACTTGAAATTACATTTTTTCTTTAATAAAACAACAAAACAAAGTCTTCACAGAGAAGTACTTCCCTTTTTTTCTACATGTGACTCTTCATAACCAAATAAACGGTTAACTCTTCAGGCTTATGATAACAAATAAAAATGTGGTTGCCCTGGGTTTTCACAAGCTCTGTCGCTCTTTCCAAAAAGCTGCTTTCCTTTATTCATGAGCTCTTCAGGGACAGGATTTTTAACAGTTCTTTCTGCCAACTTGTGGTTAGCAGAATATTTGCTTTCCATTTTTTCTAAACCTGTGCCATGACTCCTCAGCATCCAACTGTACTTCTCAGGAAAAGATCTGGTAGCTAGTGGCTAGAATGTATACTAGGATACCTAATTTGAGCAGATGACCATGTCACTGTTTAGCTGAGACACTGAAGTTTAACCTGCTGACATTTGAAATTCACTGAGGTGAGCAGTCCTTTGGAGAGTCTCTCTTCAGCCACCCGTTCCAGGTCATCCATCCGAAATCCTGAGTGATTATTGACAATGCTACTGAGCCACCACATGTGGGGAGGGGAAGCCACCCGCCTCTGGGACAGCCTTCCCCTAGGCCGCACTCGGCTTGGTGGGGTTTTGGGGAGTCTTTCCCTCCCTCTCCCCCCTTTGTTTTTTCCCACCTGCCTCCACCTTTCCCCTTCTCACTTGTGAAGAAGAGCAGTGCAGAGCGGCCGGGCAGGGCAGTGCGGGTGGGGGGGCTGGAATTATGTTAAAGAATTATGTTAACATAAAGAATGATGTTAATTCTTTAATGAAAACAAGCAAATAAAGCAAGTAGCTTGAAGTAATAAAAGCAGGTGGGGTGGGGAGGACCTGACGAGCACTGTTTGCCGGGTGGAGGTCGGAAGCGGCAGCATCGAGGTAGCAGCGGCCAATTGTCCCTGTCCCCACTTCCCAGCCTGGAAGTTTGCATCAGCTGCAGCTGAGAGTCGTGTCCATCCTGAAAAACAACGGGAGACGTGAAGCCTAGTGTTACGAAATTCTTGCTTTTCCTATGCCAGTCTTCCATCCGATTTTAACACAAGCACTAACAGTGTGGTTCCCAGCACTGAATGGGGGGCAATTCCTCTACTCAGTGATCCCAGCTGCCTGCCTCCTGGGGAAGTACTGGCAGACTCATCCTCCTCCCAGCACTCCTCCAGCAGCCTTAATCTGTAGAGAAGGCTGGACTGGCTCACTCCAACCTGAAAGCCTTCATATCTTTCTTCTCAGGTGCCCAAAGTGACCATAAAGCAAATGCTCTTTTGGTCTCCTCTCCTGGGGGCCAGACTGTGACAGCATCATTTCCCACCTCTCTCAAAGGACTGCTGTCTGTGAGCATGTCCTGTCTCCTGCGCTTTACTCTGACAGAAAAATCATCTCCAGCTGAAGCTGCTCTTATCTCCCTGCAGCTGCAGCCTCCTGTGTACTGTGACTGTCTTTCCCCTCCCCCACTTGCAGATGACACACTTAATCTCATTTGTGTTCTTAAAATTATTTCCGTGTGGTCACCTTCTTCATCATGCCTGAAATGATACAGAAAATGAAGCTTTTGTGCCATTTCGATTTGAAGTGTAGATTTTAAACCTCTCCTCAATCCTTTTCCACAGACAGCACCACTGCAGTGGCAACTCATAGTGACTGCACTAGATGTTCAAAGAAAAAGAAATGGCAGGCACATGGACTCTTATGATGTTATGATTTGGATAATAACAAACATGCAGGACTTCAGGCACCCACTGGGTCTCTTTCCATTTTCTTCCCAGAAAACTAAACAGCCCACTGTGTGGAGTATAAAACAGGTCATATCAAAAGAACATCTGTACATTAGCTTAGTGATTACTTTGTACAGTAGCACCCAGTGGTGTGAGAGCTTTAATCTTCTTTTCCATGTGCAAAAATGATGCATCCCATGAAGAGATTCTTACACTGAAGTCAGACCTGATGACTCTCATGACTTCTCAAACATTTCATAAAATACAGTTCCTTGCAGGTGAGTTTTGTAAAAGGTGTTTGGGTTGTTCAAGGTGCCGAACTTCTTTAGGAAGTGTAATTGCAATTGCTGTGGTTCCCAGGTGAGAATGCTGCCAAGAATGAGTAATTCTTGATGTGGGATAACACAGCACAGTAAATATGCAAACCAATACTTTGGAAGTTGCTTCTTACACTTGAGCTTGATTTAAATGTGTGAATTCTTTGCAGCTTTCTAGTATTCCCCAGCCTTTACCATCAGTCTGAAAGAAGCCACTGCCATACGGAGAGCTGGAACAGCCAAGAGTTACTTTCAACAGCAACGTACCATTCAAAGTGTTTAGAAGCTGCCAGTGCTCATGGTCTCAGACCAAAGCTAACCTGTGTAGCAGCACTACTAGGTTTTCTTGCTTCTTTTTCCGAGTCAGATGGTGTTGGCCTCTCTCTTAGGAAGAGCACCAGATGAGATGGCCTGAGGTGTTGCTCCTCATGGCAATTCCTGTGCTGCCCTAGATGAGGCTGACATCCCCAAGTACCAGTTTAAGGTACAGAATAATTCTCTACACTTTTTCACCATGTGTAGTGCAGATCTGATGGGTCTCACCTGAGTTTTGGAACAGGGATGGAGGAAAGGAGGAGTCTTCGCTCCTTCTTGGTGCAAATGACTGAGTTATTCCATAGAGAAGGCTATGCAATAAAAATAATTCCAACTATTTCATAGTGGCTAGTGGATAAATACTCAACTGTTAAAGAATCGGGCCTTCTGTCAGCCTTCCTTGCAGCCTGTCTTTCTAACCAGAGCAGATCCCAGAATATGGCTGAGGAACGAGAAGGGGCAGAGACTCCAGAAAGATGAAAGCTATTGCGTTAGCATTTTTGTCCTGGGGCTGTAATAGTAATCTTCAGTAACGAAAGTCCAGGTGTGAAAATCACATTTCAGCTTGAAGGTGAAGTCCAATTTTGAGTTGAAATTCAGCCCCCTTAGTGGCCTCAAGGCCAAAGTATGCAGAGAGACTCTGTAAGTCCTATTTCCAGGGTGTTAGTGGCACATAGATCCCTCTGCTAATTCCTCTGTACGTGAATGAATGAGATTCAATGCACGAGAACAAGCTCATGTCAGAGCATTGCTGTAAGTCATGTTTGAAGATAACTCTATTAGTTCTGAAGTCAAAGATTAGCAAAATAAAATCTGACCAGAGGAGAGACACTGGCTGCTGACACATTAGGAAAATTTGGAGGTGAATGGGATTTGGGGTCTTAAAAAAATCTTAAGTGTTATAAAATTGCAAAATACTACTTCTCTACATGGAAACCTCGAGACATGTTCCCATCTTTGAACCTAACTTGCAGTAGACTTTATTCCTTTTCTTTCCTTCTTATGAGACACAGGGATATGTAACATGGCAAAGAAGGTGCCCACAAATCTCACCTGAGCTATAAACATCTGATACTACAGATGAGAGTATTGTAACAAATTTATGCTAGAGATTATTTCTTTAAATAGATAGTGAGCATGATAGTCATGGTCCCAGCCTCTCAGCTGTGGCTTTGGTACTTGGATCGTTAACTCCTGGTAGGACTACCCACCAAAGTGATCTTAGTTCGCTACTCACCAGGCATTCTGTTCAGGGACACAACCTTGGCTGGAATAAAATAAGGAATCACGAGCAGTGCTCCGAGACTAGGCAGCCACAGACAATGATGCCCCCTACTGATATTTGAACCACTGAAGGGGAACGCAATGTCTCAAGTAGCTGGCAAAGGCAACGAGGCCAGTAACAAGCAGCAAGAACCTGTGTGAGGAGCACAGACAGGCACCTTAACCCTCCAGACATGACTGGGTAGCACAGAGGAAAGTAACTACTCATAAAAATTCAGATTTTGAGAAAAGGCTAGTTATAGGACCTGGTAATTTAGGGTGAAGGAACCCCAGTAGCTTAAAGTTTAACTTTCCCATTGCCACAAAAACCCATGGATTGTCCTGTCCAGGTCATGGGGTTTGCATGCATGGGCTGCGTGGGAGCTGCAGGGGCACCACACAGCACAGCTTACACCAAAACGCTCACAGACATGTCACGCTAGGTATCACAGTTCCTGGTCACCCTATTTACAGGGAAATTGAGCTGAGACAGCAGTGTGACACGACTAAGGTGTAATCATGTACAGGCAGGCAAATTACTCCCTTTCTAATCAGGGTTTATATAATGCCTGAGTCCTATTACCAGCCCAGCAGTTATAATCCTTTACAGCCAAATGCTGCCAGTTAATTCATTGCCTGCAAACCTCTACTTTTAACAGGTTTACTGAAATTCAGTGTCTGAGACTCGGGTTGCTCTGTGTCATGATGTGTTATTATCTGTAGAGCAGGGGTTTCCAGAGCTTCCAAGGAAAACCACTTTACCTTTTGTACTCTGTATCTGCAGCTTAGCAATTACCAACCTGTATTTCAAAAACAAAAAGAAAGCTCAGATTTTTGAGCAAGAAGTCTGCTGTTTAGTTTCCTCCTCTTCCCAGGTAACAGGCCAGCTATCCTGTTGCATCTGCTGAGAGCCAGCCTCATCTCAGAAGGGCACTCCTGTACAATGCTGGTGAGATGCAACCGATCCTGTGGCTCAGTGGAAGCTGCTGTACCTCCATCCATGGACCTTCAGCAAGCCTTGAATTGTAGCTAGGAGCCACATCTGTTCAATTTTGAGCATCTAATTTGCTTGTTCCATGTGTATCCATGCTCAAGGAGGAAGGAACAGCCTCTCCACAGAAAAGCTGCTTGCTCTCTGGAGACAGGAACAAGTAAGGTGAGTCAACATAATCCTGTGGACTGGGAGCCTCAGGACCAGAGTTAAGACCTGACTCTGGTTGTACTCTTAGATGAGTTCTTTCTTTCTTACTATAGACCCAGCCTGTGGTTACAGACAGCTTCTTCCTGACTGTAGACTTGCTTGTGAAGTCAAGATCCTGGTTGCTATGTTTGCAGTGCTGTCCTTAAGCATTAACTCAGGGCAGCCCCACGGCATCGGATGAAGAGAGTGTTCAGAAAAATAGAAAACCATCTTAAGAAATCTGAAAAGGGAGTTTGGATTTTATTACCACTACCCTAAACCTGTGCCTATGTATCAGTGTGCCCATGGGAATGAATTCAGACAGTGAAATTCGGTTCCCTTATCATTTGCAGTAAACACTGTGATGCTAAAACTCTCAGTGGCTTCTTACACTTTCATTACTAGGATTTATATCACCAAAATAGCAAGGGAAGTGTATTCAAGTGGTTATAATGCACCCATCATTTCCACTCCAATCAGACCACATGGGTTTGTAGCTGGCACCTTGTAAGCAAAGGAAATCTGCTTCTGATGGAATCTAATGTATGGTTAATTTGCTACATTAGCATGTGATAATTAGTGCGTAGGGTTTATGATGTATTACAACTCCATCTTGATATGCATGCATACAAATACACACATAATGCATCAGTGTGTTAAATGCAGCCATCTCTAGGACAGAAGGTGATATAAACAAATCTAAGCAGAAGTTATGGATGCAGAATGAGGACTGCATAATGAGAATCTCAATTTACAGTCCAATAACATGTTATCTCTTCCTACCCACACCCTGTAGAGTGTGCATATATTAACATTTCTGATCTGTCTTCTTTTAAAGTCCTGAATATAGTAGGACTTCCTGGGATTCTTTCTTTTTAAATTGCATAATTCAAGGTCTATTAAACAGTTGCAGCTCAAAGAGGCATGCTGTGGTCGTGGTAGAGCAGGACATCTCATCACTCTCAGTTTTGTGCATCTGTAACCATGGCGACTTTGTGGCTGCAACTTTCCCTAGACTTCGTGTAACCTGGGGTGGGTAAAGGCATGCTTCTCTGTCTGGTGCAGGTGTCATGTACAGGATCTCTTAGGATACATTTTTAATTACTATGTTCCCTTAATTACTCCTTTTGATTTCCCCAGTGGATTGTCTTTCTCGAGTTGCAGTGACTCATTGTGAAACCAACTGAAATCTGCAGAGTCTTCAGTCAGTGTTCAGGAAAATTCATCCCAGAGCTCTGTGCCTTCTCAAGGACAACACCCACCTGAAAAGCAGCACATTCCAATGCTTTGTGCTTGTGGCTCCAGACCAAATGTGGTGTTCTACAAGCACAGATTTCCTTCCTTTGGCTGCTGGACTAGCCAGCCCACACTGGAGAGTGTGGATGTGCTGTCCAAAGGGACTGCTGAGGGCAGACGTGCTCTGGCTGCAGGCAGGATGCCAGCAAGGTGGGCTCCCCCGCAGTGTCTCATCATGGGGAGGAGAGAGGACTGCATGGTGGTGACCCCAGCAGGAGCACAAAGGCAACTTGCGTTGGGGTGCAAAGAGAAGGGAGGCTTTTAACACCCTCATGGCCATTTTATCCCCTCCACTGCCTGCAGGACACAGCACTGGAAAAGAAGTGTCTCAGACATGCTCCAGGAGCAGCTGTGGGGTGCCTGGCACAAGCATCCCCCTTGCTAGGTGTTGCAGGCAGCATTCCTTAAGTCTGCAGTGTGTAAATCTTGCCAGTCCTGCCAAGAGGTGACTTAGCTAGGCCAGTCCCCTGTAACAGCACTATTTTTTTGATTGCTCTGCTATGGCACAGTGTGATGGGACCAAACAACTCTGGACTTAGCCATTGATTTGATAGATACATTGCTAAGAGCTGTAATTTATCCCTTTAGAGGCAATCACTTCTGGTGTGTTGAACCCACTCCTGGGCAGAGACCCAGGCAGCGCCAGCCCTGTGCCCCGGGTGGGTGGGATGGACACCACTGCCATACACACATGTTAGGGCCACGCTGCACAGGACAGAGCTAAACCAGCTGGGGAGGTTGTGCCAGACTGGGAGGGGCATTGTCTTCCTCCCAGTATACCTGCAGGGCTCGCCCTCAACTTGGCCTTAATGAAATGGGAAGTTATCCTGCACAGTAGGTTTATCAGCATTTAAAAGAGAGCCTGTGCATTCTTCCACTTAAACTGCACTAAACACAAGTGGTAACAGCACTTTTTTTTTTTTTTAACTTAGGTAGTAACATGTCTTCTTATCATTAAGTCATCCTTAAGTTATCTGTCCTAGTAAATAGCTGAGCAGTTGAGGTGTGTTATTAATCACTGTCAGATGTGGAAAGGCATCGAATCGCCTCCTTCTCCTTTATGAGCAGGCTCTGATGTGATGAGGGGGATTTATGATTAAAAGCTGCACCACGGAAAGAACACGTAGTACTTGTTAATTAAGGACACGCAATTTAAGACTAGTACTGCAGCCTTTCTGACAGAGGGCAGCATTGAGTTTGTTTTCATACCAAAAAATATTTAATAAAAACATCAACCCTTAGCTCTCCGGGGATTAGACGGTTCAAAAAGAAGACGAAGGGAAACTGTTTTTTTTGTTACAACAGAAACAACTATTATATTGCTGTTTGCTCCTAGTGATGCTGCAGACGTTTTAGGTATAGACAACCCCAAAGCGGGGCTGCCACCACAGGCATAGAAGTATTTACATACAAAGCATGAGTTAAGTGACATTTCTTAGTTGTAAAAATGTGCTTTCTGTAAAAAAATTGCAACCTCTTGCTGTTTGACTATTAGCCTTGCAGAGTTTCTATGTGGCAACTGGTTTGCAAGACAGCAAGCATGTCCTGCCCTCACCCTGGTGCTCCCCAGGTGCACTGACATGCTCCTCCTGCAGCCTCCTCAGCCTCTGCCTGGAGCCACAAGAGTCAGCTGCATTGACCCTCCCAGCTGGTCTTGCACTTAGAGCAGATGTGATGGCAGGAGGCCTTTGGATAATGGGAGGGACTCAACTGGCTGGCAGGAGCATCTGTGCACACTGCTGCCCTGACAGAGCCTCCTCAGTCCTTGCCTGGACTCCCTTGCTGGTCCTCTCTCCCCAAGAAGCTCTTTTACCCCTCTTTTAACAACATCCCAAGCCCTTGCACCAGCCACTGGCAAGCTTTTGTGTGGTGCTTCATGGATCCTAATATTTTTCCCCGTCCTGGTAGTCCAGCTCTTTGCTGTCTGCTCACTGGTTGTTCAGGGCCACCCAGCCCTCCCTTACCATCACATCCTCAGACCTTCCATGCGTGTGGTATCTGTGTCCCACCCACTGCATACATAACATTGCCAGAATGGGAAGTGCTGTGCCACCACTCTTCCTTGTGCCTCATGGTTGTGCAAAGAACCAAAACCTGAAGCCAGTTCTGTTTATGCTTCCCTGTCAGAAAGGCTGTTTTCACAATCACAAACTTCTATGGGAAATGTTTTTTCCTTCACAAGAAGTGCTCATGATGCTCCCAAAATGTTTACTCGACTGCCAGCCATTTCTTTGCAGTGGAAAGCCTAGCACATTCTCCAAAAACTGTGTTATCAATTAGTTTTTAACTGAAATTTCCTTTTAAAGCTGGCACATTTTTTTTTGGTGAACATTTTGGCAAGACGATGGCAGGATTCGGTTTCTTTGCTTACAGCTTCACAGAAAATTCTGCTTTCTTGTCTTTTCCTCAGAGGGACCAGGCTGTTCCTCCTTTACCAAGGTCATGAAACCTCCAGAGCTGGGTCTTACCTGAACAGCCTTGTAAGGGAAACATGTCCTGTTGTTCCCCATTTCTGGGGGACTAGGAAAGGAGGGGGGCCAGGGAGGACAGAAGAAGCACTCAGGGAGCCACCAGCTCCTGCTGTGGACACTGATCTTGTGCCCCAGCTTTGAGCTCGAGTCCCTGCCACATGAAAACACTTGGTTCCCTCCTCGTTTTTAATAGAACTGGAGAGCTGTGAGGGCCTCCCCGTGGCTGCAGAGGGGGGAACCCTGCTGAAAGGCATCCTGGGCGGATATCTGGGCTCAGACAGGGGGCTAGCAGAAAGTTTTGAAGGGAGAATGTAGTTGGTGCGGTGTTTATGATGGGGTAGACTTCAGCTGCATCTCTGTGACAGAATGGAGACAATTGCTGTATAAAATTGCTAAGAGAGTGTGCACACCATGAGCTTGAATGGGCATTTAGAAACTTGCCCACAGAGGAGGTATTTTTCAGTAAATGTAGATGGTTCCTAAAAATAGAGTGGGTGAGTGTGTGTGTGTTACCTGCTGCAATGCCACCTCCCTGTAGGCATTTTCATAACAGCTTTGGGAAAGAACTGATGCATATTCCATCTTTGCCCTGTTTCATTGGTATTCCTTCATTCTCTAGTGGTCTTAATGCCACTGTCTGCAGAGGGGAAAAATTAAAATAACAAGACAAGGAAGTAATGGAAGAATATGATTGTTTTCAAACCTTTCCTGGGAGTGAAGATGAAGATTCATTTGTCCTGAGCATTTGTTCAGGGAGCCCTTGGCACAGCACCCATAGGAGCAGGCAGCA
>NW_009952263.1:1412539-1415849 GCF_000747805.2 Chaetura pelagica
ATGGAAATATTAAAATACCTTGAAATACCTCTATAAATCATGTCACCACTTTTCTCTGCATGGGCAGAAGAGGAGGAGGAAAGAGGAATCAGAACAGTGAACAGATCAAACAGGCAACCTTCAGAGGAGACATCAGCCCCATACTGATCTTTGGCATGATGTAAGCATCTTTGAAGGTCTCTGTAGGTAGTTTTATTTGTCTAAAATAGGGCTGACTGTACCCAAATATTTATGCTTCTCTTGTGCAGCTTTAAAAATATTTTAAGGCTTTTGCTCACGCAGAGTGAAGGTTTTCAAAGGACCACAAGTCCTGTTGACTTGCAAGATAATATGAGGACCTATGTCACCCAGCTGCTTTCTGAAAATACTCCCCAAAGCACAGCCAAGACAGGCTGGTGGATGTTGTCCAGCTGTCCTGGCAGGCAGACATTGTGCAACCCCTCCAGGGCAAAGGATATTTGGACAAGGAAAGGGAAATGAGGATATTCCTGCCTCGCCCAGTCCCTCATTGCCTTAGGAAGGATACAAGCATCTGTACAGCTTTACCTGGAAGTCAAATTGGACCTGATCAGGCCAGGGTCCGTGGAGGGAACTGTCAGGGCTGGTACACTGAGGATGTGGATCCAGGGTCTGCTCATTGCAGGGCTGCTCCTGTGTTGGGTCTGGGCAGCAGGGCTGTTCACCAGCCCTGCTGCCACTTGTGCCTTGCAGCCAGATGGCCTGATGTGGGCACTATCAACTGTCTGTGGCACTGGTGGCCAGTTACCACAAGGGAAGAGGTTGCTGTTCCCTTTTCCTGACACTTGGCACTCATCAACTCCCTTCCCTGCACATTGCCAGCTACAGCCTTTCTGCTGTAACTTCTGCCAGACCTCACTCTACATCTGGTCATGCCTCACAGCCCCAGCCAGGTGTGTCACTGGGCTGCCATCACTGTCCCTTTGTTTGCTGCCCATCCCAAAAGGACCTTGAGCAATTGTGTGCTTGGGGCAACGTGACATTTTGCCTACTTTGTAAGGGATGTGTGGCTGGGTGAAGTGTTTGCAGCTCCATGGCTTTCACCTGAGGGCTGCAGTATTTGTACAGAGAGGTGCATGACAGGTTTTATGAGTCCAGAGATGGGCTATGCTTCATTTGTGTCTTCACCTCCCCTGCCTGACCCTCTATAAACGCAAGTCTGGCCCATGGAGTCAAAGGCAGTTGAAGCTAATATTGGCCACACCATCTTCTTATGTGCCTTAACGACTCCAGCTCAATGAGCCAGCTACGCTTTGACTGACTCAGGGCAGCTTAAATTTGAACCTGCTCACATTTGCTTCCAGAATGGGAGCAGGTAAGCCACTTCAATCCTTTGGGCACCATGCAGGAATGGAGAGATCAGATTCACCAATATCTCTGCCAAGCATAAACTTGTGTCAGTGGAACTGCCATGCTGCTGTCAGGTACACAAGGACTGAGCTTTGCTGAGACCAAAACCAGCAACTCTGTTTATCTTACGTGTGAAACCAGAATACTACACTATCATAAATCTTAAGCTTTGCATGGCAAGAAAACTTTTAAAGGTGGCACACGTTTGTGATTTTTTTGCCAACATCCTTTAGTGACCTGCAGCACTCTAGCAGTCATTTTTACTTTGTCAAATGCTAGCAAGTAGAAAAGATCCCATTTCACAGCGTAAAACACAAATTTTAAGCAGCAGCAAACATGCTGCCTTTTGAGATGCTGTTATAGATTAAGTCTCTTGTAAACCTCAAACCAAAAAAAACCAGTGATGCGTTCATATTTTGTATCTCATATCTCACCCTGAGATGACTGAAGCATTTATTGAGTGCTGATAACATACTGTGTGGTTGTAGTATCAAGCAAACAAGCCAGGCCATGGAAGAGCTGTGATATCAGAGGAAGGCTAAACAGCACCACTGAGCAGATGATTCCATGCCTGGAAGATCAGCCCTCAAAATTCACACTTGGACAATGCAGAGGCTGAGCACAGCCCAGACCAGTGCTGGGGCTAAGGGCACAGACCTCAGCAGACAGCAAATCACAGTTTTGTGTGGGAGCTACTTCCATGCCAAGTTTGGAAAAACTTTGAAGGTTCCTCCCCCAGCCAGCGTGGGCACGTGGATGTGTGTTTCATCCTGCCTGGCATTCAAGTGATGGGTGCCAGCAGGAAAATGGATAAGGGTATTAAGCCAACTTATGGAGAACATGCAGCTGCTTCACCCTCCAGCTATGACAGTGATCACCTTCAGTACAACAAACTCAGCTTTGCTTCTGCAGATACATCCCTCATGTACTCCAGGGAGTGGGACAGCACTGGGCTTCGCCCTGCAACCTGCTGGAACCGGCGTGCCAGCCTAACTGGGAGATGCTCAGACACAGTATGGCTTAAGGCGACAGAAACAATGGGAAAGAAGAAACAAAAAAACTGCTAAGGGGAAACATCTGTTCTCTTTACCATTAGCTACAAGTGGTACCTTTTTAATTATTGACATCCTAAAACTGGTAGCAGTTGCAGAGTGGATTGACTTGGTAATTATAGAAGAGTCCCACTTCTGGCAAGGGTTCCCATGTAGTCATTTTCTAACTGGACAGAGGGAGAAATAAACTTGCCACATATTTATTATTGTTACAGCCTGTCAATTACAAAAATTTGCTAATTCCTGCCGAGACTCAGCTTTATCACTTCACTACTGCTGCCACAACAGTATTATATACATGAAAACACGAAGCTAAGACATGCTTTTTGAAGCTTGACACAATTCATCTTCCTGAGTTTTGACAGCTCCCTTCATGTACAAGATAATACCATCTAACACAATGAGTGCAGCATTACAAGGTGCTTTTCTCAGGTTTGACTCGGCACAGCTTCTCAGCACACACGCCGTAACATCTTTAAGCAAGTTGAAAGTGCTATGAGGCCTGACCTGTGTTTTCCACAGCTTTATGGACTGCTGCAGTAAAAAGTCCAGTCTGTCAGGCTCACATGCTGCTGAGCACATATTTAAGCCCATTGGAACTGGGATGTCAGTGGGTGTAAATTCCCCATCTTGCTGAGCCAGGCCCTGGATTTGAGGCAGAATGACCAAGATCTTTAGGAAATGTAGGGGACACTAGTGTCTTGCCATCCAGTGTAGCTCATTTAAGCCTGTCAGCTGTTGTTTTCTGGTCCAAGAGGAAGTGGCTTATGACGCTGTTTTCCTCAGGATTTGTGGCTATTCCAGAGGGAGGCTCTGGCATCTGTCGTTGGCAGATACTGAGTTTCCTCCTCTCCTCTCCTCTCCTCTCCTCTCCTCTCCTCTCCTCTCCT
>NW_009952263.1:1415991-1418824 GCF_000747805.2 Chaetura pelagica
CTCCCCCTCCTCCTCCTCCTCCTCCTCTTCCTCCTACTCTTCCTCCTACTCTTCCTCCTTCTCCTCCTTCTCCTTCTTCTCCTTCTCCTTCTCCTTCTCCTTCTCCATTCTCAGTAAATCCCTAACACCTTATATTTAATTTTTAGATTAATGAGACTCTTATTAAGAGGATCACAGTGTCACTTTATTGCCTGCTCGTGTGGCTCCAATGCTGACAAAATCTGAGCCTCCTACAGACACCAATGAGCAGGCCACTGTTGTGTAAAGCACTGTCTCTGGTTTATACCCAGGCTTTGAAAAATCAAATAAAACATTGGGATACAGAGTGTTTGGTTTCTCTCTTCAACATTTCCTGACTATTTCTTATACCCATTCCATATAAATACATTAGTTAGAGATACAGATATATATATATGACTAAGCTCTGATTATGCAATATATTTGTACATGACTTTTTGCATTCCTTGGACTTGGCAAGGTGCAACACACAGCAACTCATGGTCAGTGAGGGGGACACACAGATGCAGCCCAGACAGAGCAGCAGCCTCTTTTGGTTTTGATAACCGAAGGGTGTATTTATGGGGGCAAAGTGAAAGAGATAACGACATGGAAGTCCACCTCATTCAGACCTCAGCTAAGAAGCTGGGCCTCAGGAAAACCTTCTCTTCATTCCCAGCTCCCTGTCTACCCGCACAACTGTCCCCCATGCCTGTTACTCTGCTTACACTGGACCTCAGGGTGTGTGCTTTCCAAAATTCCCTGTCACATGCTTTATTTTGGGACTCACCTGAAAGATGGGGCAGTTGAAGCCCTGCTACCTTGTGCCCTGTAGCCAAAATACAAGGGGTACCACCAGTGAGCCCTGAATGACTGGAACCAACCCCCCATTGCTCAGGCCAGGTTCCTGGGCAGGGGCCTTGCCATAAAAATGTTCTTCACAGCCTGATCCTGAGCAACTGCTACAATTTGGGGCCATCTGCAGATTTGTCACCTCACTGCTCACCAATTTTTCCAGATCATTAAGGCATACATTAAACAACCCTGGCCTTCTTAATGAACTTGCGAGTCACTCCTACAGCTACCCTGCTGAAAATGAGCCCAGCTCCTTCTTTTCTGCCTCCATCTCCGTTTCTCCATGCTTTCCCTCATGTAACAGCAAAATTTCTCAGTCATGATTATGTGCAAGTTGTGTCAGCAGTCAGGATCCCTCACATCCTTCACAGAATCATGGCTTGAATTTCTTCACAAGCCTTGTGGGAGAAGCGGGTGCTGCTTCTGTGCTCTCTGGCTTCCTAGATGAGCTGCAGTGTTGCTTTCTTGGCTCTGTAGGTCATGCTGTACCATGTAACTCTTCCAGAGACATGGGAGATGCATCTGGGGCAATTTTCCCATTGCTGCTGGTCTGCTTTGTGGCTTTTTGCAGGAAGCTGTGCTGCACCTGCAGCCTGGGACAGGCTCAACATGGAAAGACAAGATATAAACAGCAAAACTAGACCCACCACCACGCTGGGCAATTAGTTTTGTTTATACAAACATCCCTCCCCCACTGTAATATTTTTTTTGCTTCCTTGGTGTATATTCTTCTTTCCTCCTCCACGCTTCTTCTCAGTGCTTTTTGGGCCATGAATTCCACATCTGCTGCCTTTTACTTTGGTTGGTCATCAGCCCTGCCAGTGAAACACCCTCATGCCAGGACAGGCTGCTTGTTGGGTCAGCACAAGCGATGGGGCTGCTGTGGGACAGCTGAGGCTGACATGCAGTGCTGGGGCTGCAGTATGCACCCCAACTTCCCCCCCCTCCCCCCCCCATCTCTGGGGGGGCCTGTCCTGAGCTGATCCCGAGGGACAGGTGGCTTCTTAAACTGCTTGTCATGCCACGTGGCCGCACACCTGCAACCTTCTTGCTCAGCAAGGCCATCACCTTTTCTCTGGCACCTCAAGCCATTCCTCCTAGCCTGTGGTGGAGGAGAACCTGTTGGGAAACCTCTCGTGCAAAGCCACCCGTTCTGAAAACGCACCATGGGGTACAGCCCTGAGGAAGCAGAAGAGCCAGCTTCAGACGGCGGCTTTCCTTTCCACCAGCCATTTAAAAGAGAGGCACACGGCCCCTTTCACAGACGGTTTGTACTTCAGCACCCAGGACGGATGGTGCCTGCTTCCTCCACTGCCTCCCCAGGTTGCCAGCATGGAGATCTGGCAGCTCCACGGCCAGCTGGGGCAACGCTTTGTCTGAAGCCTTAGTCATCCACCTAGAGATGGACAAAGCACAATCCCTTCTCCCAGGATCCAGCCACCTCAGGCAGCCAGCATTACGGGTGCCAGGAGGCAAAAAAAAGCTGTCACAAACTGTGGTTCCTGCCTCCTGGGGAGCAGAGCCCTGAGCGCCGGTCTTTGACACAGCGGGAAGGGACATCAGGGTGCAGAGCGCTGTGCACCCGGCTGAGCTTTGTCTTTGTCGGCTGCACCCGGTGGAAAATATTGCCCCATGAAGCAAACAGACGCTGCGAGGAGGAGCGGGGCCGCACGCCTGGTGCGGGAGCCGGGGCTGGAGCAGCTTTCACCGCTGCTGCGAGTCACCTGGGCACAGCGCATGGAAAAGCTGAACGGGAACAAGTCCCCTCTGCTTTCCCACCCGCTGCCCCGGAGGTCGGGGCAGGGCTCAGCGTGCGGCCCCGGAGATAAGCGGGAGGGCGGCCCGCGGCGGGCTCTGAAAACAGCCCGTTCTGTGACAAACATCCTGCTTGAGGCTGGCGGGAGGTCACCGCGGGGCAGCAGGAGCAGGGTGCGTGTGACACACGCGGGGCAGCAGGAGCAGGGTGCGTGTGACACACGCG
>NW_009952263.1:1420356-1432572 GCF_000747805.2 Chaetura pelagica
GCTGGCGGAGCTGGACCCGGCCCTCCTGCCACCCATTCCCGCCGGGCTTCCCTCCCCGGCATCGCTGGCACCTTCCGTTCGCAGCCTGCTCGGGTGCGATTCGTTATTAATTGCCTGTAAAAGCGGGGCCACTGTAACAGACGCTCGGAGCTTTTCCCTCCCGCCTGTCTCTCCTTCGTGCCCTGGGACGGCTGAGCAAGACGGGCAAAGCGTGGCTCCGAGCTCAGCTGAGGAGGAGTGTGAAGGAGGGTCAGCCTCCCACAGCTTCCACCTCTGATGTCCCCTGCAGACCCCCGTCTGGAGGCCAAGACTGGTGGAAGGTCTTTGGGAGGAGATCTGGCTGTGAGGACAGCTCCTTCCAGGACAGCACAGCCCCCATGCCCTGGTTTTACCAAGCCAAGCTCTGTCCTTACTCACTGCAAAGCCTGGCACTCTTCAGCTGGCTAACCCATCCATAGTCAGGCCAGAAGAGACCATTACCATAACCTGGTTTTATCTTCTCACAACTCAGCCGTGAAACTTCACCCAGCAATTCCTGCACTGAGCTCACGAGCCCTGCAGAGGCAGCACTTGGCTTTTCAGGGGTCCAGCCCCAATTCTGAGATTGTGAACAAGCTTTGGGGTCTCCTCAAAAGGCCCTAAACAGTCACTGTGTAGATGTGCAGATAGGAAACGTGGCTTTCTGTCTCCCTGCCCTCACTGGGGCTTGGTTTGAGGAGTGCAACCATCACACTGAGCTGCTGTGCTGGCTGCACTCACAGCCCCAGCAGATACAAACCAGCCCCCACAATGGACAACAGCAGAGAAAAAAAACAAATCAGGAAAAAAGACCAGAAGTTCAGATCAGGACTTTTCCTGATCCTTCCAGGGAGGGGAGAAAGCAGCGACTCCCCCACCCAATGCATGACCCAGCAGGTGGGGCTGCCAAGCTGGTACCTGTGGTATGTGCTCTGGATCATCATCCCTGCTCCCTCTCCAAACCCTGGGGCCAGCAGTGGCCCCATGCCCTGTCCCCATGATGTGGGGTGCCTGCACAGTCAGCATGCCTGCTGCTGGTGTCACCTCCCTGCTGGGGGACCAAGGGCTGGGATGAACCCTCCCCAGCTCTCCAGGAAGCACTGGCAATCCAAAGCAAACCTAAAATCCAAGCTTTCCAGCTGGTCTCCTGTTTGCACTCCTAGAGAGAGCTTTTAGGTACAGAAAACATTTCCAAATGCCTAAAAATAACCCTGAACTTCTTCAGGAAGGCCTTTGCATTTTGAGATATACAGAATAATGTCGTACACAGAGGTTCCCTGCTAAAGCTGGGGTGGGGAATGAAAACCCCCTGACTCCTTTTCTGTGTTCCCACCTGAGCTTCCAGTTGCATCTGGGGTGTGTTTTTATCCAAACATGTTTCAGAATGCAATGCTTTTTCCGGGGCTTAGGTGATGGCCTCATACTTCGTGTCCTGCTCAGCTGGGATAAGGCAGTACAGCTGCTGTTGACACTTTCTACTCCTCCTGTGTCAGACAGCCCTGTTTTGTTTCCCTTTCCAAGACTAGCCAGGGATGATTAAACTAAGCAGTAGACATGTTACTTTATTGAAAGAAATTTGTAAAAAAATAAATTAAGAAGACCCTTTTGTTTTATTAACCTCAAGTTTTGGCTTCAGCTCTCTGACAACACCCCTTCAGCACAAAGGAAACCTCAAGAAACATGACAGTGAGATATATTAGCACCCCGAAGACTCTGCTTTATTTAATGCTATGTGTTATTGCATGTCTGAAATGTTATTTCTGTTAGATATACAAAACCTTGCTCTTTTAAACTGATTTATTCCTTCCCTCCTCTCACACTTCTCTCCAACAGCAAGTCTTCGTGCTTTGTCTCTGGACTTCAGGGCTTGCTCATCTTACCAGGGCAGGTGTTGTCTGGCTCCACTTGGGATGCTCTAAGCCCTGGGTGCACCCAGTATTTCCAGCAGTCACCCACTGTTCCTCCAGCCCTGGTGTAAACACCAGTTTCAGGAACAGAAACCTACTTGCCAGGGTTGGAGCACATTTTTCTACAGAAAAAGCTGTCCTAAATGGGGAGAAAGAATACCCATTCCTTCTTCTATGCTAGTAACTTTAAATATAATTAAAATAGAATGCTTTCAGGGCAGAAAAATTCCTGGCATCAGGTTACTGATGCCACAGAAAGTGCTTTTGTTTTGAGCAAGAGGTGTCAGGAAACAGCTGCTCCTTTTAATTAATACTCCAGTCACTCTCCTGAAACAATTCAGGTCCCTCACCTGCTTGGTGTATGAAGGTACACTGCCTCCACATTCAGAGTTTCTTGGATTCTATAGTCTCCAGTGGTGTTCCTGCCTGCAGAAAGCTGAGGCTATCTGACCAGTACACCCTGTAAATAGGCACAGGCAAACTCGTGGCAACAACTATTTTTATGGCCCCATAGTCCCATGAAAGCAGATGGTGCTGTAGTAAATCTACAATAATCAGAGTGGTTTACTTACACAGGCAACTCCAGCTCTCATTAAGAATAAATTAAGTAAAAAGACCCAAGATGCAAACAGCTCTCCAGTCTGGCTCCAGGAGCTACCAGCATTCTTGATGCCTGCACTTAGGATGCTGCTACAGCCCCAGGATTTGCATTTACATATTTAATTTGAGGCACAATGTTCACTCAGGGCTTCAGCCTGAGCCCACCTCCAAGAGAAAGTGAAGGAAAAGATCTTCTTCTTAAATTTTAAGATTTTAAAGTTGAAGCTGAGCCTCTTTGGTATGTAGTGCAGGCAATCCTCCCTTGAAAGCTGGAGCCCAGCAGCTCCTGGCGTGTCCCAAGCTTTGCCAGCAGCCCGCAAGCCTTCTGTGAGCTCAATGAGGTTGGTAAGGACAAATCTGGGTGACAGCCTTTGGTGTGGCCCATAGGGAAAAGAATGACCCAATTACCCAGCACTGGGTAGGTCAGTGATGTGCCCCAGGGTCACATCCCAGCTGATTACAATCAGCTTCCCCAGCCCCCTCCCATGGGAGGTCCCGAGGGGTCCAAGCCAAGGACATGTGTGACAGTGGGGATGGTGTGACCATCTGTGGGTACACTACAGCCCACCTTTCCTGCCACCCCTCATGTGGGTCACCTTGGGAAGGCTGTCCAGGCCTTCTGCCCACCATCTCCTCTTCCTCTCCCAAAGCAAGTGGTGCTCCCTTGGCAGGTCTGCTCTGCCTGCTGGGAGCACACACAGCCCCTCCACAAGCTGCTCCCCACTCTGCCAGCTGGGACACGGAGCCAGCAGCTGGAGGAGAGAGCCAAGCCCCAGGCAAGGGCTATGCCCTGCTGCACCTTCACCTTTCCAGTGTGATTTTGAAGTGATGGCCTAAACCAGCCCTTGGCCAGACACGGGCTGAGGTACCTGGAAAGATAAGGAGTAAACTCCAGAGATTTGCTCGCCTGCCTCTGATCACCAGGGCTCTGCAAAGGCTTCCTGAGGGCCTCTCATGACCCCTTATGTGAGATTTGCTTTGGGAGAAAGAGGAGGAGGAAGGAGGAAAGGGCCTAGCAAGCTCTAAACTGGTAGCAACCTTGAAACAACAAACAGAAGGCCAAGTTGATGTTCATAACACCAGCTGCTCTCTAGTGTTGAAGGACACAGAGCCCAGCCTAACCTCAACTAGGTCCATAATGGAGATAAAGAAAGAATGAACAGATAAACAAAAGAGTTTGCTTGCTGAGAAAAGGGCCTTCTTGGGTTTTCCACTGCTTTCCTTTTATTCTCCAATGAGAGATTTTGGAGGTACAGCTAAATAGTTAAATGACAGCAGTCAATCCACTTCATCCTATAAAAGCCTGGTCCCATCTTTGATCAGAGGGGCTCCTATACACTTTTCCAGGAGATGTGCTGGACCTCCTCCTCTCCAGTGGGGACACCTGCCAGAGAGATTAATTCTCAAGAATTAAGCACTGGGACAAAGGGACACCCAGCTGTGGCCATGCAAGGGTGAGAGATGTTAACTTTCTTATTGTCTTTATTAGTTAGCTTGACATTAAACAATTTTTCATCTTTAAGTTTTACATTTTAAAATTTTAGCATCCTTTTGAAGTCAGGAATTAATGTTCTAGATCCTAGATCTATAAAAATTGTTAACAAGTTGCTAGCATTTTAATGGTATACCTTTATTGATTGATTTGACTGTTAGTGGTACATGCTATTGTTAAGATCCCTTTTGCATTATAGCTTCAGCATTCTGTTCAGACATCCCAATTTCCCCAGAATTTGATTGCGCTTGTGCCTTTTCTTTTGAAACAGTTAAGATCCCAATGCTGTTTGCAATAAATTGTTCTCTGTATACACATCTTGTCTGCTATTTACCCCCATTCAGGACAAACCTGATGAACCAGCCAGCTCCTGGCTGGCCCACAAGCATCCCTGGGGACTTCCCCAGGGGGATCCTCCAGGGGCTTTTGTAGTGAAGGGTCTGGGGAGCCTCCACCCCAGCAGCCCAGCTCTTTCCTTTCCTACACTTGAATTGTTAGGAGTTTCACCTGCTTACTGTAGGTTTTGGTCACATTTTGTTCTTGTATGGTTTAATTTGCACCTCTAGAATTAAAACCAGCTTCCTTGCTGTTAGCAGGCAGCAGGCCTGAGCACTAAGCTATGAAGTTTTCTAATTTTTGTCCCTGTGAGTTTAGTCAAGCTCAAGGCTCCTTGTAGCCTTGGTGTTTCTCAGCCCAGAGCCACAGGAATGGGGAGCTGCAGCAAAGTTTTCATGAAATATTTTAAAGTGCCATCAAGCTGCATGGTGAAATGGCGTTAAAGTGAAATTCACATTTAATTATTATTATTATTATTTTAATCTGCCGTTAATCATTCACAAGGAGCAAAACATTCCATTGCAAAACCAAGACTGCCTTTCTCCTGAAGTGAGGAAAAAAGGGCCAAAGCAAGTTAGGATCCCCATGACAAATAATGTGCAATGTATTCTAGGGCATCTTGCAACCTGCCAAGCAGCCTGCTCATTAACATGCTGTTACTGCAGCCTCCATGGGTGGCAGGGATGCAAATACACTGGGGCCTCACCAAAGCCTGGGACTCATGTAGCTCCATGGGGGAACTTTGCTCGGCCGATGTGCTGAGCACCCCGGGTCACTTCAGCTTCTGCCCTCCCGATGTCTAACTCCAGGAGGCAAAGCCAGGCGCGGTGATTCACTCGGCAGGTGTGCCAAAGCAGCACAGCAGGCTGCAAGAACAGAAAACAGCCGTCCTGGGCAGGTGGCTTCCCCCCAGTCCCTGCCCAGCAGCCTGAGCAGGTGTCTAGGGAGGGCATAAGGAAGCTGCAGGCATGCCACGAGCCAAGGACTTCACTGGCTAGAGGTGACATCCACGTGCTTGGCAGCCCCTGAAGGATTTTGCTCTCTTCAATTTGTCTAGCTGCTTTCTGACCCCTTGCAAACTCCCAGCACCCACATCATCCTGTGCCAACAATTTCAAAAGGCAACTGGATGCTGAAATACCCTTTTTTTTTTTTTTTTCCCCTGCTTCTTTTAAACCTGCTGCCTAATAAATGTATGTTATGACTTTAAATCTGGTGAGAAGGAATTAAAATTCCTTCCCTTGCCTTTCACAGACCTCTCGCATATTCACCCTTGCCCTGCAGCCATATCTCTTCCAGAGTGGTACACCCCAGCCTATCCAGCCCATCCTCCTGCAGAGTCCATTCCCTGCCCATCTGTTTTGACCCAGCAGTGCAATGCTGTCCATGTTGACCTACGTGAGACACCTCACAAGGAGACAGCTGAGCTACAGGCACAGCCACCCCAGTGCGATGCTCTGTCTGAGGTTATTGTGTCATGCACAACATTGCCCTGTACATGGAAAGCCTCACCATTGTCCTTTTGATGCATGCTCAGGCATGGGGATGCTGCTGCTGGATGTGCCCATGAGTAGGTTAGAAGCTCCAGGCTGTCCTGGTCCAGCTCCCACCATGATAGAATGACCACAGCGCAGACAAAGCAGGGATGCAGCAGAGCATCACTTGGCCCATCTTGGAAAATAGCACAGGGGAAGAAAGAACAGCATGACTGCCTCAGTTTCTCAGCCCACACCCAAGAGCATCCAGAAGGCAAACACAGACTCCATATGTGAGGAAGGCTCAGGAGCAGCCACAGAGGAGATTTCATCCTTGCTTCTCTCTGGGAGATAGAGAAGACAGGAAGGGGGTGGGTGCAGCTCTTCCCTTTCAGGAGGAGCAGGGGGAGCACTCCCCTGCTGACACTCTCCTCCCCTCTTGCCCTTCTGTTCTGAGCTCATCAGCATATTTCAATTTACTTTAATTACTGACTTCACCTCCTGCCTTTGAGAAGCTGCCCACCCACAACTGCTTGAGTGAGGAATGGTATTTTACCATCATTAAACCAGACAGGCTGGCAATATCCCATACATTTTCCTATTGGCCTGGCTTTAAATGGGGACCAGATGTGAAGCACATTGAGGACCAAGCCAGTGCACAATCTATCCTGTACTCCTCTGCATCTGGTAACACTGGGGACCAACCCTGATCTATTTTCTCTGCTGCAGGTTGTGTCCCAGTCCTGATCACATCCTGCCTCTTGCAATTTCATGCCACTTCTGGCTATTCATTTGATGGGGAGCTGAACCAGACCACGACAAAGGGGGGATATGGCAAAATTTGCAATGACATTTGCTGGCATTGTATTTATTTTCTGGCAAGTTCAATGTGGAATGTGTCTGATATTTATCAGAGAATAAATGTCACCTCCTACCCTTCCTCCTGATTAAAAAAAAATGAAGGCAATGAAAATCAGTCTGGAAGCTTTCAGTGCCTTGTATTCTTTTGCCAAAGACACATGTAGCTGCCTTAAATATTGAGGCACAGATGTGCAGAGAGGAGCTTACCATATCTTTACAAACTCCTTCCTTCTGCTGGATTACTTTTAAAGGATGCAACATGCTTCTCATCTTTGCAGCCTTACACCTGATGTTCTGGAAATTGCCTGGCCATGACATTGGTACCACCGGGGGCCTCTTACATCCCTACAGTTCCCCACATGAAAGTGCTAAGAGCGAAGAACTGCATGTTTCTCCTGTCCTTGGTTGATTGGGGTGAGTGTCAGGGAGATGGAGTTAGGCTTTTCTCAGTGATGACCAGTGATAGGACAAGGGGTAATGGGTGCAAATTGGAGCATAGGAGGTTCAAGGTGAATATCCGAACAATTTTTTTTACTGTAAGAGTGACAGAGCCCTGGAACAGACTGCCCAGGGAGGTTGTGGAGTCTCCTTCACTGGAGACATTCAACACCCACCTGGATGTGTTCCTGTGTGATGAGCTCTGGGTGACCCTGCTCTGGCAGGGGGGTTGGACTAGATGATCTTTTGAGGTCCCTTCCAACCTCTATGATTCTATGATTCTGCCTCCTGCTGCCTTCCTGTAATAAAAAATATCACATCAGTGACTTCTTGAATGGAAAAATCCTACCAGAGAACTTGTCCCTCCTTCTCTCTTATGTATTTTCTCCCCTTTACAATTTGTGCCCTGTTGTGTAATACTTTGGAGGAAAAGCCTATTGATATGCACAGGGTGAACCATAGCCATGGTTTCTGTGCTGGCAGATGGGGGTGTATGGCATGTGTGCCTCTGTGTGTAAGTATGGGTAGATACAAACATGTGAGTTGATCCAAGGATTGCATCTGTATTTTTATAATTTATTATAATGCATGGCATTTTAAAAGATAGCACAGTAGATGTAATATGTAATGCAAATGTGGTCTGCAAATAATACACAGTGTCACAGCAAGAGTAAAGGAAGACAAGGAATCCGACTCTCTGCAAATCTGTTGGGTTTACATTTTCCATTATATACTCACTCCATTTCCTGTGGACAGCACGAGGAAAATAGCTGTCAGTAATATTTTGTGTGGAAGCAGAAGCAACGTGCAGAACTGCGAGCAGGCTGATGGAGTACCTTTTATTAGCCAGATTAAGGATGGCAGGCAATTTATTTGCTAAAGGCCAACGGCAAATAATCTGTTCCCTGTGAAATGAATTCAGGCAGCTTGAGGTGGGGCCAGAAAGCAATTAAGTGTATTATTAAAGCAGGGCAGGAGATTGTAATCGTACATATGTATATTATGTACATAGACATATAGAAAGGCAAATAAGTCTTTGGAGCTGCCTTTGGAACAAATATTCAAGTTTGAAATGCAATAAGGCTGGAAATTAAATGCTTATCTCCCTTTGCTAACATGTAATCTTCACCTTTAATCAGCTGCATTAATTATTCCTTCGCACTGAGCTTTTTACATTTCTGAAAAGCCGAAAAGTCAATTTTGTTGTGGTTGGTGGTTTTGCAGACTTACCTGGGGCTGAGCACAGCAGGGCTGAGGGCAGGCTGGCTACTGGCTGCAACCCTCCCCTTGCAGGCACCCTGCTAACAGGCTCCTTGCCTCCTGCTCCAGGCTTTGCCCTCCTGCCCACCGGGGTGGCGAGATTCCCACAGCATCTGGCGACACCGGGATACTCCACGCTGGATGTTGTCTGTTGCCAAGGAGACATAGTATCTAGACTATCAGGCCAAAAGATAATGTGATAGAATACACACAGCTTTTAAGAAAAAAAAATCATCATAAATCTTCTCTATTACACAGAGGAGCTTTGTCTCCCTGACTTAGAGGTCAAGTTTACACACTAAGAACAGAAAACTGTGGGAAACAGGGTTTACATTTGGCCCTAAGAGAGGTGCAGATCGATACATTCTAACTCCATACAAAACGTCAATAAAGGCAAGATGGAAGAATATTTTCCTCTACCAGAAGAACAACAGCCACAAAAAAAAGCCTGGTTAAGTACTTTCTATTCTTGACACCTGATTACAGAAAGCAACCCCTGCTCACACTGAGGGTGTGGCAGTTGTGAACACAAACCACCAGCTAAGCTAAAGGTCCTCAGGACCTGAGGCCAGGGGAACCACATCTGGTCCAGGGATGCACCTCAAAATTCTTCCAGCTCCCCCTTCCCCACTCCACCAGCCCCCCCGTAGCCTCCCCGCTGCCACAGAGGCAGGATGAGCTATGGCAACAGAAGTTGTTACCCCTTGGCCAAGGAGGGCCCCAACTGCCAGATTTAAACACAGAAGCTACTACAGCTCGAATTAAAAAGTTGATTCCCTTTTTCTGGTGGTATAAACTGAGGTTACCTCAGGAAAACTAAATCACCCTTTCTCCCCCATCCCCTTTTGGCAGAAAGACTGACATTTCCCCAGCTTTAACAAACACCAAGTGCTCAGGCTTGTCTCCTTCCCTATGTTAATCCCCTCAAAAAGACCCTTCTCTTTCCTCTGAGCACCAGGTACATGGGCAGACCTGCTGCAGGATGCCAACACTGCACAGCTCTCTCAGTTGCTCACAGGGAAAGCACACACAGCAGGTCGGTCTTTTCTTTTGGTGGGACTTTGTGCAATCAAACTGGGAAAAGAGCTGGTGGGCACCACCCAAGGTGCCGGGGCTTCACGCAGCATCAGACTTGGGCAGGCAACAACCTGGGAAGCAACACTGTGTATCTTCTCCTCATTCATCCTACACAGAGCTTATAAAATGTTCTGGCCAAACATTTTGCTGTTTGAGATTGCCTTTTTACACAAATTAAAACTCCCCTGTGTACTAATTTTGGAAAAAAAAAACAAACCACTTTTCTTTGTTTAAGCAAAGTGTTCTGGTCTTATTAAACCATCACAGATCCATTGTTTTATTGAAAACCTTTCAATTAAATCAAAATACACTTGTAAAATGAATTTTCATTCCAGAGGATACTTCAAAATTTGTCATTTACTTTAGGGTTAGGAGTGGAGTAAAATGAGAAAATTACAAAATGGAAATTATCCAGGTGATTTCTGTATAAACTGATGCAATTCTCGCACTAACAGCTTCAGGATGCTATTGCAGGACAGGGTTAAGCTTCAAACTAGTGAAGGGAGATAAGATACAGGACAAATAATGCAACAACTGGCACAGTGTTCTAAGAACTAAAGGACGTTACAACAAATTATGCCTATCCACACTGGTTTATATAAAATACACTTTCTCAAACTAACCCGATGCCTTTGATGAGATGATAAATTTTGCTGAAAGAGATAAAAAGCCTTGGACTTGGTACTACATGACATTGGCTTAGGAACTAGAATGGCATGAAATCAATGTGTCAATATGAAATTAAATTAAGCAACTCCAAGCTGTTTAATGTCTACATCTTAAAATAAATTGTGAGTAGGAATAATCTCCTGTTGTGTGCATTGCATGTGGGCCACTTCAGAGATCACTTATTTTGCCTCCATTACAGCTAACATTTTCCATAACTTCTTAGAAGAAAACCGAGTATCACTGTCGATAATGCTTGTGGGTGACACAGATGCTGGGGGTTACACTAGTACCAAAAAGAGGATATCACAGATCACCATCACCTGGCAACCTGCACCTGAGCAAAAAATACTTGGCTGAGCAGAGCCAAGCAGAAACCCATATATTTGAGGACCAGAAGATGTTAACAAGACAGACAACCCACATCCAGCTTGTGAGTTTAACTAGTCCACTAAGAGCCTTATTTGTAATCTAATACCCTAGGAGATCCTGGCAGAGCCCCACGGGCATTTTCGTAAGCCAACCTGGGCCAGCTCAACACTCAGGTGCCTCCTGAGTTCTTCTCCTGTTTGTTGACCTGCCTGTTGCTCTATTAAAAGCTCCTTGTAGTTGCAGAACACTCTTTACTCCCAGTTTTGAGGCCCTGCCCACCCTACATAGGTAGGACTGCAGCCATTTTCCACTTCTACTTGTGGCTAGAGTGCCCCTTGGGGACCAGGGGACACAGGCACTTGCCTGGCTCATCCCTGGGGATCTTTGGGCAGCTGCCGATCTGGGATCTCCAGGGGACTTGCTTATAGACACAAAACAGTCTTGCTTACAGTCCTTCAGTCAAACATCACAAATAAATCTTTGCCTTAATAGCCTCATATTTGTGTGCCATCTTTTATGTCTTCTCAGGATGTTATATTCCACATAAAATGCGAGAGGTCATTAAAGTTAAAATGAGAAACTAATTAGCCCGTATTTACACTGTGGGATGCGAATAAATTTTATTACTCAAATATCAGGCATCCCTTTTAAGATATTGGATAATATTGTAACAAGATCCCCAGGCTCTAGAGATCACAGAAGATGTTTTATTTAACACAAACTCACCCAAATATTTGACTCCATCACTGGGGGAGAGGAGATCATCCTTACACCATCTGCAAAGCTGCACTGAGGGCATTGCTGCAGTGACTCTTCCGCCTGCTACATCTCATAAGGGAAACAAGGAGCTGTGGACCTTTCCCCATGAGCCCATCAGCTCTGGTCCCAGGGGCTACAAGGTGCTAACATAGATGCAACGAAAATATATCCCCTATATCTTAGAGGAAACTTACTGCCAAAGCAGAGGAATGATTTTAAATCTGTTGTCCAGCAAAGGCTGAGCGCCTGCTGCTTCCCTCTCACTGCTGGCACTACTGGGGTCTCTGCTTTCCCAGTTCCTATTTTCATGAAGCTTGGAGGAACTGAATATCTTTGCACCTTCCGTTCCTCTGTCAAATTTGGCTGAGGCTGGCCAGCAATTCCAACGTAGTAGCAGGGAATGCAAAGGGAGAGAGCGGCAGCGGGATTGCATGGCTGTATTTCCTTACTAAGTAAGGCTAAAAATACCAGTGACCTTTCCGAGGTCTATTTTTCTGTGGTTTGGAGCAGAGCTGTGAAATTTGGCAGGTGCAACAGGCCTTTGGGGTGTGCCTTCTGCTGTTCCTGTAAAAATCTTCCCAAATTTGGGCTAGGTATAAGCCTTTGGAAAACGAGACCATATGTTAAGATACATGTAAGAACTATGGTTATTCAGTGGAATTCCCCAATAATTTCATCCTCCCCAAGTCTTGTGCTGCTGTCCCACTCTGTGCCATTGCCTGGGTCTGGGGTCTCCACCTGGACATCCCCAGGTCCCAGTATGAATACTGGGATGGAAAGCAGGGGCACAGTTTCTTCAGAGCTCCGTGTTCTCACCCTGCTAACAACCACAGAGCAAGAGGATGCTCAGAGCAACCACGTGAAGGGATGAGAACACAGAGCAGATGGTGGACCAAGGTGGGCCTGAGTCACCGTGTCCCACAAAACCAGTGCCAGTGGACAGCCTCCCAAGCCCA
>NW_009952263.1:1432718-1446990 GCF_000747805.2 Chaetura pelagica
CTGCTTGGAGAGGGAGGCCTGGCCATTCTGCTCTCAGACAAAAGCTGTGTATAAGCTGCATGCATTAATCTCAGGCATGTGAGTACGTGAGCAAAACAATCCCAGTTACTTGACTTTGTCATGCACATGGTTGTGGGGACAGAAGGTCTCGGTCTGAGATCTGCCTGTGTGGCCATGATGAGGAAGAGAGTTTTGCTTCACAATAGGTTAGTCATTTGTTTATAGTTTAATTAGGCCTCTGAGAAACTGATGGCTGTCACTGTTTTCTGGCTGGACAGGTAAGGGTGGCTTTGAGCCGTGCCCATGGGATATCTGCCTCACTAAACCGGAGGGACAAGCAATGGCAGAAGGTGGTTTGGTGACTCCTGCCTGAGTGATGGATGCTTCCACAGACAGCAAACAAATGCTTTTTGTTTGCTCCTAGTCTACAGGTGCCTGCCTTAAGGGTGGGGGATTTTGAGGCTGAGGATGAGCTTTGAGGTCCTCCATCCCTCCAGGCTCGAGCCTGGTTTTCTCCCAGCACTGCCTCTCCCACTGACCTGCCCAGGCCACCCCCAGAGTCAATGATGCAGACAGTGGGTGGAAGATGAGACATCCACTGACTGGGTTTAGCCAAGGGGGATTACTGAGCCTGGAGCAGATTAACATGGGCACAACTGATCCTGGAGGGACTCCTGTCACAGCTGTGAATATGGGAAGTGACTGCAGAGGTTGTAGGTGACAGGCAGGTGGTGATGGGGGGAAAACTGTTAAGGAATTGAATGAGAATTGGGATTGCTGGGGCAGAAAAGAATGAAATGGGAAGGGAAGGGAAGGGAAGGGAAGGGAAGGGAAGGGAAGGGAAGGGAAGGGAAGGGAAGGGAAGGGATAACATGGAGAAATGGGAAGATATTGTACTCAGTAGTGGCTATCAAATGGGATTTCTATCTTATGTACCAAGAATGACAAGAATCTAATAGAAAAAATAGATTTGGATTAACTCACCTTCAATTACATTAGTAATTAGAGCCTGAGTATTGAAGGGATTGTTCAGATAAAGTTGCACAACCCATGTCCTTTTTAAAAGCTCTTAATTTCCAAGGGGTTGACTTTGCAATGATGCTCTGCCAAGGCGGTTTTCTTGACGGAACTCTAATCCTCCAGGAGCAGTGTGGTGCCAGTCCTCAGTCCCTGCTGGAGATCTGTGCACACAAGCCAGTGTGGAAATTGCAAAGCCAGGCAAAGCTAGAGCAGGTATTAGAGGAGTCATTAGCAAAAGGAATGGCTGTTCTCGTGCAATGCCTTCCCTGTGTTCTCCTGCTTGAGCCTGGAGTGACTCCAGCGAGGGATGTTGCGAGCAGCAGGCTCTGCTGGTGTTGTTGGCACTGTGTTAAGGCACTGACCTCTCACATCACTCAGTCAAGTTGCCGTGGCAGCCCAGGAGCACCCTGGCATGGTGAAACAGGGGGGCTATGACACCCCAAGACCCATAGCTAAGGCTACCAGAGCCCATCTGTCAGAGCCCTGGGTGTTAGCAGGATCAGAGCTGACTATCCTTAGTAAGCGCGGGAAGACTTTACTTTTGAGATTAAGGTGCCTGCAGTTGGGCATTTAAGCCCCAGCTGTAATATGGACCTTGGGCAAGCCTTGCACAACTCATGCAAGGGCTGTCACCATCACACAGTGCATCCTGGGGCCATGGTCCTGCTGACCTGATGGCTCCTGGACACTGTGCAGAAGTCCCCACAGTCCACTGCACCAGGCTATGGCACTGGCATACATCCACCACCTATCTCTCCGTTCTGGACTTCATACTGCAGATTGCATCCTAGTAAAAAGGGTGTTTCATTAAGGACTCTCCATCCTATTTGTAATAATCCAAAGCCCTGCTCCTCCTGTTCAGGGCTGCATTAACAGCCCTGGTGGTGATGGTATCAGCTACTTGTGCAGAGAAATCCTGGTGAGTCTGAACACAAATTTAGCTAAGCAAAATGGCATACAGCTTTTCCAGAGACCACTGGCAGAGTCTCACTGCGTTTCAGAAATATCTATTATTCTAATAGCTGATGGACATGTTCATTGCATACCTATTTAACATGGAGAAATGGGAAGATATTGTACTCAGTAGTGGCTATCAAATGGGATTTCTATCTTATGTACCAAGAATGACAAGAATCTAATAGAAAAAATAGATTTGGATTAACTCACCTTCAATTACATTAGTAATTAGAGCCTGAGTATTGAAGGGATTGTTCAGATAAAGTTGCACAACCCATGTCCTTTTTAAAAGCTCTTAATTTCCAAGGGGTTGACTTTGCAATGATGCTCTGCCAAGGCGGTTTTCTTGACGGAACTCTAATCCTCCAGGAGCAGTGTGGTGCCAGTCCTCAGTCCCTGCTGGAGATCTGTGCACACAAGCCAGTGTGGAAATTGCAAAGCCAGGCAAAGCTAGAGCAGGTATTAGAGGAGTCATTAGCAAAAGGAATGGCTGTTCTCGTGCAATGCCTTCCCTGTGTTCTCCTGCTTGAGCCTGGAGTGACTCCAGCGAGGGATGTTGCGAGCAGCAGGCTCTGCTGGTGTTGTTGGCACTGTGTTAAGGCACTGACCTCTCACATCACTCAGTCAAGTTGCCGTGGCAGCCCAGGAGCACCCTGGCATGGTGAAACAGGGGGGCTATGACACCCCAAGACCCATAGCTAAGGCTACCAGAGCCCATCTGTCAGAGCCCTGGGTGTTAGCAGGATCAGAGCTGACTATCCTTAGTAAGCGCGGGAAGACTTTACTTTTGAGATTAAGGTGCCTGCAGTTGGGCATTTAAGCCCCAGCTGTAATATGGACCTTGGGCAAGCCTTGCACAACTCATGCAAGGGCTGTCACCATCACACAGTGCATCCTGGGGCCATGGTCCTGCTGACCTGATGGCTCCTGGACACTGTGCAGAAGTCCCCACAGTCCACTGCACCAGGCTATGGCACTGGCATACATCCACCACCTATCTCTCCGTTCTGGACTTCATACTGCAGATTGCATCCTAGTAAAAAGGGTGTTTCATTAAGGACTCTCCATCCTATTTGTAATAATCCAAAGCCCTGCTCCTCCTGTTCAGGGCTGCATTAACAGCCCTGGTGGTGATGGTATCAGCTACTTGTGCAGAGAAATCCTGGTGAGTCTGAACACAAATTTAGCTAAGCAAAATGGCATACAGCTTTTCCAGAGACCACTGGCAGAGTCTCACTGCGTTTCAGAAATATCTATTATTCTAATAGCTGATGGACATGTTCATTGCATACCTATTTTTATAGAGATCAAATAGACCCTGAGTAACTCAAGTGACCAACATGTCAGTCTTTAGCAGACAAAACATGGATGCAGTCACTGGGAATTTTCCCATGTCAGAATGAGGAGACTGCAGTGTTTGACTTCTGTGACACTGAGGACCTCCAGTTAGTCACCCTTCTCTCTTCCTGGTGATAAGTGAGAAGTCACGCACAGATCACAAAAAATACAAAGCAATCACACATCTCCCAGACCTTTCTTAGCTAAATTGACTTATTACCTACCCTGTTTCATTTGAAAAAATATTGAATTAGAAGTGGCTCAGGAAAAAGTCCTCCTGCCACATTGCCAGTCTCAGCACAGTTCACCTCTCCTTTCAGGCAATGCTTTGAAGATACCATGGCTGACTGTCAGCAAGATTCACCCAGACAGGTGCTAACATTGAGGACAATCTATTATATACATGTATGTAATTGAATTTGGTTAAGAGTCTGAATAAATTTTTAAGCAGATGGCAAATTGGGCAGTATGACAGGAGGGAAAACCAGGCAGACACAACTCTAATCCTGTTAAATATAGGTTAAAACTACTAGGGACACAGTGTTTCTCTTGGTCTGGGATGTCCCCTTGGATTCAGAGTGGCAAGGGCAGAATCACTAAAGCCAGGACCTCTTAGTCTCATGGCAGAGACAGCTCTAGCTGCTTTCCACACCACTGCCAGGGTGAGCTGGGCCAAAGGGACCCAGGGAGACACTAGATCAGTTTTGCTGGCATCTTCAGTGAGAACAAGGTTGGGTCACCACCCACCATCCTTTCTGACCATTTCGACTCTTTCTCTGCTGTCTAATGCTTTGCAACTCAAAGAGCAGGCTAATATTTTAACAGATGTAGACTGTCTCCTTCCTCAGTCTCCTTATAGGAAGGGTTCACTGGAAGGTTAATAGGATACTGAGAAGACAGACTGATCAAAATTAAATTAATCCAAATTAAATTAGGGGAAAGTCAAGTAAACCAGTCAGTTCATAAGAATTCATAGCAAAACATGAAAAAGAAACCGTTCAGACTGTAAAGAAACAAAGGGTCTGGACTTGGGAGTGTTCCTGCCCAGGCATCACTCAGCTGCATTCAGCTGCAGAGTTTGCATGGCTTGTAAGACCAGTCTCAGGAGCAGCCAGAAACATGCTGTGCTGGCCCCTCAGCCCTGCTGTACACCTAGCTGGCTCTAGGACAGCTTGCAGACTCCTCAGGGGACAGCAAAGCTGGGAGTGCCTGGTGGTGGGACCTGCCACACAGCCACACAGAAGCCCACAGGCTGTGCCCAGCACCTGCAGCATCCCACCCCAACTACCAGGCAGGCTGAGACCACAGTGCGTGGGAGGTGGAACATGTCAGGAAGCAGGGAAACTCAGAGCCAGTGGAGACTGCTGCACTCCTTGTCCTCATCCCTGCTGCCCTACCAGTGCAACAACCTCCACATGTAGCTTCCACTGCACAGGAGGGCTTGCAAGATCTGGGTCACAGCCCATGAGGTCTTCAGGGACTCCCAAGTGTCTTAAAGAAAGCACTTAACACAAATAAGGGTTTTTTAAAGTAGTAATAATAACAATACCTAGCTGGCTCTAGGACAGCCTGCAGACTCCTCAGGGGACAGCAAAGCTGGGAGTGCCTGGTGGTGGGACCTGCCACACAGCCACACAGAAGCCCACAGGCTGTGCCCAGCACCTGCAGCATCCCACCCCAACTACCAGGCAGGCTGAGACCACAGTGCGTGGGAGGTGGAACATGTCAGGAAGCAGGGAAACTCAGAGCCAGTGGAGACTGCTGCACTCCTTGTCCTCATCCCTGCTGCCCCACCAGTGCAACAACCTCCACATGTAGCTTCCACTGCACGGGAGGGCTTGCAAGATCTGGGTCACAGCCCATGAGGTCTTCAGGGACTCCCGAGTGTCTTAAAAAAGCACTTAACACAAATAAGGGTTTTTTAAAGTAGTAATAATAACAATCAGGAGAGCTATATTGGTCTGTAACACTATTAAAGCTATTTCATAAAACAACAAAGCTCTCTACAGATATGTCTAAGTTATGTGTTCCTCCAGCCCACGGATTCATCTGGTCATCTGCTTTCACACACAGCAAGGCAAGCTTTTTTCTCAGCATGTGAAGTTAAGAGGAAAATTGCTTCAGAAACAAAATGTCACAAAATATTCACTATCCAAAAGGGCACAGAGCCACAGATTCTGTAGCTCAGTATCGAACACCCTTAATACAGACTTACCCAATTTTCTCTTCATTTCAAGGCATCAGTATTTGAATGTGTCTCTGGTTTTGTTTTGTGTGGGGTTGTTTTTTTTCTCTTTTTTGTTCTCACTCCACAAAAGAAGAGAGGCTCTTTTAACTCCGTAGTGTGCAACATCTCCTTCTGAGGAGGCATTCATCTCACTACAAGATGAAACAATATATATGTAAATGTACATTAATACATAAAAACTGAAATAAGACATTACCATCTACATTTTGAAGCACTAATTTGGGCCTAGTTATGTTGACACAGATGGAGTGAATTATTGGAGGAGAAAAAGCACATCTGTTAAATGTTGTTCTTTAATTAAGCCATTAGCAACTGAAAGACAAGAGCCTTTAAATTATTGCATTTTATATTTATCTCAGCCCGTGGTACTCGTATGGCTCCCCTAGCACTTGGAGCATGTTGCAGTCTTTAATGCAATCAGTGTAACAACCCCCCTGTGAAGAAGACAAGAAAGGGCCCCTCTCTCTGTCTTGCAGATGGGGAGATGAGCTGGTTGGCCACTGGCCTCCAAGAAAATTCAGGGAAAACCACAGTGGTCTGAGCTTAACATTGTACCACTGACTTGCTTCATTATTCAGCATGGGGAAGCCTCACAGGACCACCAACAAAATCTTCACCTGGAGATGAGCATCCTCAAAACCATCAGTCATTGGTTGGTGAGGGGTCTGCACCCTGACATTTGTGTACCCCTGGTTTTGGGGTTTTGGGCATGCAAAGTTTGCTACCTGAGTGCCAAGCTCTGCCTGCACAGCTAAGAAATTGGCAATAATCCTTTATTACAGCCACAGGCTGCCTCTGGAAATCTTATTCTCCTGTTCAATTTTACAGAGAATAAATTTCCTAGCTGGAAGGAAATTTCTTCCTGTGAAAGGGGACAAAATGTCTCTTTGAGACAGTTCACCAATGAATTTACTATAACATGGGGGGGGAAGTATAATTTTGTATTCCAATAAGCCTGCAAATTCAGCAGGGGAAGAGTCTGCCATCACCCCTGAGGATGGAGGGTCATTCCAAGCCTGTTCTGTGTTGCTTATCTCCTGCCATCCTTGCACTGTCCCCAGTTGAAAAAGGGATGCCAGAATCAGCAGCCCTTGCCCCTGGCCTCAACCCTGCCTTCCTCTGTCACAAGCCAGGCATTAGAAAGGTGAATTAAGACAAATGAAAGGAAGCTCTTCATCCCATGCTGGCGTAGCAGGGGTTGTGCTCTTCAGAGAGAGTCTTGGAGGCACCGTCAGAAGCTGCTATGAGCTGCTCTGCTCTTCCTCCTCTGATTCTGACAACTGCCTACCAGTCTGGCTGATGTCTCTGCAGGTTTCCACACATGGGAAGGTGTTTATTTGAGCCAGGACTTGCCTTGCAGCAAACACCAAAACCTTTTTTTTTTCAACTTGTATTTACTGGGAAAAGAGAGGCTCAGGCAATCTCTTAATTTCTCCTCACTGGTCTTCTTATCTTATTCCTGTAACAGCTTTTGAATCCTTTGACCAGTTTTGACCAGATTTTACAGAGAGCTTAGAGATAATAAGCATCCAGAAGCAGAGCAAAATCAGATATCCATAAAGAAGAAAGAGCAGCTTTAGGCCAACAGTCTTATCTGTGCCCAGGAACCCAGGCTTCCTTGGTTCTGCTGGCCAAGCAACGCCTGGCGACTATTGTGATGGTGAGCATTAGGGTCATAAGCAGTGCTATAAATAGTTCATTTAACTTTTGTGTGCCATTTACATCATCACTGCCAACAAAGTGACACATGATAAATAAGAGTAAGAAATGCTTTCAGTTTTAAAAATAGAAATGTTTTTCACTTTAGCTGCTGCAGGAGGAAGACCTGACTCTGCTCTCACTTATGGTGGTATAAAACAAAATTAGCTATACAGAAATGAATGGAGTTTCATCTACCAAAAACTGCACAACTGACAGTAGTAGTAATCTTTTAGGCCTTCTGCGCTTCACATCGAAGTTGATGCCATTCAAGAACTAACAGATACAGCTCAGAGTGGAAAAATCAGTGTCCCTGAAGACCCTAGCCATACCAGAAGCAATCCTGGTGCCAGCCTGATGGGCCAGCACAGAGCAATGCAAAGTGCCTCCATGGAGGACCAGCATTTGCCTTTCCAAAGCTAGAAAATGTCACAGCACAGCACAACACAGGTGCTGGCAGCAGGGAGGGTGCTCATGGGCCTCTCCAAGGAGCCTCCTTGCTGGCAAGAGGAGAAACACTGGATGTCCATGGTGCCCCATCCAGCTCTTTGTGTCTGGAGCCATTGACTTTGGCCAGGCAGGATCAAGCCTCCCTAGGACCTGAGCAGTCTGGCAGGATACATGGAAACCTTCTGTGGGATGTGCCAGAGAAGGGACATGACATACCCCTCCTAATAAAAGCAGTGGCTGAAAGACAATGAATCCCTTCTCCCTGGGAGCTGGATCCCCGTGCTCCACTGTCTGAGGTGGCAGAGATTTGAAAACTAACCAAAAGCCTTGCTGCTATCCCAGCGTACTGCATTAAATAATTGAAAAAGGAATTAATTAAATTAAAAGAGGATTATTTCCCACAGGCAAGCGGAAAATTGCTGCCTGCAGGACAAAGGATGATGGCGACACTTCATTTTCTGCAGTTCTCAGCAGCCAGCAGCGAGGAGACGTGAATAACATCCACGGCGGGCAGGAAGAGCCCCCCTGAACTGCACTGGGTATTTGGCTCACAGTCTATCCCTGAATTGTCTTTTGAGAGGTGAAGGAATAGGGATTTCTGAAGAACGAGGAAGCTAATCAGGAAACATGAGACATTGCCTTTTTAATGAATGTCAACCTTGGGGTGTGGGGCTATTCATTTACACACAGACACCTGAGGGATTCGAACAGATCGGTCCCCTTGACGCATGATTAGCTGCTACACATATTTGTAGGATACATTTCTATATTTAGTCCTCTACATTCATTTTATTCCTGGATTTGAGGTGACACGCACACGTGCTTTGTTCTGACACTTTATAAGAATGGTATTTAACAGCACTATTATTTTTTTCCCTAAGATGTATATATCTGTTTGAACAGATGACATGTTGTATGAGTCTGTATTTCCCATGAACTATAATCAAGAATGAACAACTCTCTGGATAGGATAACAATACCATAATGTGCTTGCTCTCCTCACAGAAATTTAAACAAGTCAACATGCTGAATGAATGATGATCCTACGCTTATGCAGCACTTACCTTCCCTGAGTAGTTCCAAGTCCTTGGTACACTGATACCCACACTGTATGAGGCACTACAATAGGGTCTGAACATGTCCAGTGGGGAATAAACTGTATTGTTCAACCCTTCTACCTTCCTAGCACCTCAAGCTCCCCTTGAAACCTCTCCCCCCACCACCACATCCCTTTGTTGTCCCACTCTCTTCTTTGTGTTTTTTTTGTATCTAGAAGTCCTCTTTTCCTTCTCTGTGTAGGGCTGCTTCTGACAGCCCTTCTAAACCCCTCCCTAAAACTCATATTTCTCCAGTGAAGCAATGTCTTCCGTCACCACATCAGTGTTGGCTATAAAAGGTCAGGGTATTTTGCCAAGAACTGTGACATTTTCCTTAAGCTCAACTTCTCGTCTCTCTCTGTCCGGAAACTTGATAGTCCCCAACACGGTGGTCATAGTTGTGACTGAGCTGTCACAAACGAGATGGCCAAGGTGGTGTCACAGGATTCAGAGGCACAGGTGCAGCACCAGGAGGGGTAAGATTTCAGCCCTGTTAGTCCCCCTTCCTCCCTCCACTAGCAGATCCATACTCATCATTACATCATGCCGTACGTATCTGAAAACCATGTCCCTGTGCAGGAGCCCAGAGTTTCCACAGCAGATTCCTCATTCTCCGCCCCCCACACCAAAGCAGATGGGCAGGGGAAACTCAGCGAGTAAACAGTGAGCTTGACACTATTCAGCAGGGCTGTAGCAGAACAGCTTCTGGATGCCAAGCCAGGCCAGCAGTCCCAAAACCAGCCCTTTCCTTCCGGCCACCTATCACCTGGGTATGTGTCCAAAATGTTCTGCGAATTTATTTAGAGTGTAACTGCCTGTGAGACCACCAGGTTTAACACTGAGCTCCACCACAACCAGAGAGCTGCATTCACCTCTATGAAGAGTATGTTTGCAGGCTGCACACTAAGAGAGGATATCTTTTGTGGGATGTGGCTTCTGAGTATGGGAGCAACAAACCAACATGGGATCGCAGAGCCAGGGTAGGGGAAAAGCTGGAGTAAGGCCCTGGCTGGCTGTGCAGGCAGCTTCATTATCCTCCTCATAAAAAAGGTCCAGCAAACTGAGGCAAACCCTTAACACAAAAGGAGCAGAGATCAGCACAGCAACTTCTCCCTCCGTGTACAACCATGAACGGCAGCATGGTGGATAAGATGCTTCAGCATGTACCCTTTCATCAGATGCATATGTTTGGTCAATGGATCTCCAGTGCTTTTAGAAATGGCTTTGCTGTGATGTGTTCCGGGGCCAGTCATCACTGATTCAAGAATAACATTTGCACATAGAGTAGTTCAAACTTGGTATTCATGTAGTATCTGTCACCAAGGGTCCTTTCTCTGCCTAGGCAGCTATTCCCTTATCTCAGCTTATCTAACAGTCACAGGAACACAGTGGGTGACATTCCCTTCTGTTCTGAAGCTTTCCCAGCTAAACCATTGCAAAGCATCTTTGTTCCTCTCAGTCTAGCCCCAGCTCACTGCAGCACTCTGGCAGGGACTAAAACCACCCAAGGGATACTCTCATCCCAGCCATCTGGCAGTGGTCCCTGGGATATGGTCCTCCAGCTCCAAACATTCAGTGTGCTGCCAGCTGAGTGCTCCCCACTGCTGGAACAACTCCCAGCCAGCCGACTGCCACCAGCCTCTTCCTCCCAGCAGTGCAGAAGAAAGGAGCCAGTTCAGGGTTGAAGGAGAAGGGAATTCAGCTTGGACCCTCCAGAGAGGCATTCACTTTCCCTAAAGTACAGGTTTTGTAAACTTGTGTCAAGCCCTGTGGTGTAATCAGTTTGGAGTGGCCCTTTTAATCTTTGAACCTCTCTACTGTCAGCTGGCCATGGTCTCCTCTCAGTAACCACCAGGCAACTGTGCTGGAACCAGCGGTGGTGTGCAGAGCCCATCACCCTCCCAAGTGACTCAGGCCCTGCAAGGGTGTCCTTGCAGGGCAAGCAGGGTCAGGGTTATTATTCCCTGACAGATGGGAAAACTGAGCAGAGGCACGACGGTGATATTTGCCCAAGGCCTTCCTGCTAACCTCTGCAGTGAACGCATGAGCTACTCGGCCCTGTGCTCCAGCTGGTCGAGCTGCCTCCGGTGCTCATCACTGTGAAACACTGACCAAACCACGAGTGCATCAGTACTGGGTCAAGCCAAGGTCCCATCTCCCTGTGTATCCCATCTCTGGTGAAGGGCATGGTGGGCACCAGCAGAAAGGCTATACCAACAAGGCCAACATCTGCCCCGCAGTACATCTTGAAACAAGAGTGATTCCTTTCTATCCCCATCACCTCCCATGATGACTGAGGCATTGGGTCATGCTTTTTGGCTTGCAGAGCTTCCATTGTGCAGGTCTGTTTGAATTGAAGATAGGAAACGCTTTGATGATCTTAATCAGAACTTCCCTCTAAACACAAATTTCCGTCCTTGCCATAGCAAGACCAAACACAGCATTCTCTGCTACCTAAGAGCTCACGTCCAAAATGCACTTCCAGTCTCAAAGGTCACTAGAAACAGAGGAAAAAATATAACTCTACTCTCAAACTGTTAGCCAGACCAAACAAAACACTGCTCTCCAGCCCTGAGAGCAAGAAAGTCCCTAGGAGGTGGTGGGGTATCAACGGGAGATCAATGTATTTCAGCCTGGTTCCAAAGCCACTGAGGTCGAGAGGGGCTTTTCCATTTATTTCAGCAGGGTCTGGATCACGTCCTCAGGGAGCACATGTCACTGACAGCCAGACTGGCCATATGGACCTGAGAGCTAAACTGTGTCATAAGAGCACACGGCAGCGCTTCGAGCAGGCACTGGAGAGGGACTTATTCACCATATGCTCTTGAGCCTCCCTTCCACCCTGTGAAGATGCTTTATATACTTTGCATCAGAGGTAAAATTTACCCAAGGAACACAATAAACAGTATTGCCACCAAGGCAGCGCACACGCTTGACACTGCTAGCAAATGAAAAAGTCATCTGCTCCCTGGTGATTTCCTCCTGCACGTACCTAAGAAGTCCAAGTGAGGATAAATTTAACACAGACGATTCTCATTTTTTTTGCTTCTGGAAAACGTTGCCCTGGCAGATCTCAGAGTCAAGCTATACATCTGTCACTCCCTCCAGTCAAGTCCTTGGGAATCTGTATTTATAGTCATAGGCTTTGTACAGTTAGAGCCCGTGCCAAAGCCTCCTGCAGTCAATGGAAATCTTGGGAAAAAGTCTTAGAAATTATTTACAAAAGCACAGTTTTGACTAGAAGATGTTAAAATGTTAGAATATGTAAAAAAAAATTAAAAAACATTTTTTAAACATTTCAAAATTAAAACCCACCCAGCCATACACTTGACATAGTAGATTCTGACATCAGGTCTGGATGTGTGCTCCCAAAACTGCTCGGGCCAGGGAGATAACCCAAGCAAAATGTTGTACCTGCAGTGCACAGCACCCTACGTGCCTCCAGGGCTCTGGCCTCTGAGCTGGGTCAGAGGGAGTTTTGTGTAGCTGGTCCAGATGAACTCAAATTCCACTTTAGCCTACCTTTCTGTTAAACAAACACCATTCTGCGACCTCATTATCTGCTGTTACTAATCACTGAGGAAACAGGGAGTGTGCACATTAACAAAAGCAGGGAGGTTTTTTTCTGCCTTTTTAAAGTTTGCAGGGAACAACAGCACTTCCTGCAAGAATTTTTGGACAAGCAGAGTCTTCCTCTGGGACTATGCTGCAAAATACTGGCTTTTTTCTTTTTTTTTTTGAGTGACTGCAAAAATGTCAATGTATTTTTTGTCCTAGACTCCTTCAGCTTTTGCCAGGTTTTATAACCCCCTTGAAATCTGGCTTACAAGACTCCAGAATATCTGATCCAGAGGTCAGAAATGCAGGTACCATGAAGGGGAGGAAAAACAATAAAACCCTACCTACTTCAGAGCAATAAATGGGCAAGGGAAAAATATACCTCATAACTTTTAAATCCTGGAGCAACTGATTTAAGTTACAAGAAGTCCTCTGGGCAACTTCAAAACAACAGCGTTTTCAGCTGAGATAACGAAGAAAAAAATAAATTAAAATGCTAACCAGGAGTATTTCTAGGTAGTACAGACTCCACAAGACTTCTCCAGTAAACTTGGCTTCTCGAGGCTGAAGAAGGTCTAAGGCAACCCTGCTGAGCCTGCACAGCTGGTGTAGGCCTTTAAGCTAATAGGATCTGGCCAGCCTGGTGCCATCTTTCACAGCACTTAGGAGCAGAGCACAACAAAGCCAAGTGTCTTCCAAGGGTCCCACATTCACATATATTTTTAGTGTCATCTACAGGAAACCCACAGCTAAGGATATATAAAGGAAGACATTGATACATTGGCCCATGGGTTCCCCACGCATCATCTGCACCACCAAATTTCCTGTGCAGATGCCTCAGTTTCAGCACTGCTATGCTGTAAGAGGAAAGATCACAGAGGTGATCCAGAGCCCACTCCTGCCTGGATGCTGTTGTATTGCCAGAACGTGACTTGGATGTGAACACCCATAGGACAGCATCCTTAGGGAAGACTGAGCTCAGCTGCAAAAAACATCTGTGACACAGTGTGTCCTTATGTCCTTTGCTTCCACTCAGATCTTAGCTCAGGCCTGTGTACCACCTGTTTGGCTAACAGGTGAACCAGGTCTCAGCCCAGACTTGTTTGGATTCTCAAAAACCCACCTGGGGACCTGCTGTCTGCAAAAGGCAGCAGGAGTCCACAAGCCCCCAAGCACCATCCAGCCAGGAGCCCAGGCAGCTACCTCTGAGCAGCACAGATTTCATGGTGTTGTGTAGCTAAGGACAGGAGGACTCACAAGTTCCAAAATTCGGGGCTCTTCTGCCCAGGTCATCTGTCAAACTTAGTCTAGGAAGTGTTCTCACCACACATGTAGCCAAATAATTCTCCCCCAAAAATGTGAAATGGGTAACACAATTCACTCTCACTCTGCTTTTGCACCTCTTTTACAGCAAGAAGCTGCATCCACAATGTGGGAATCCCGGGCATAATTTCCTCATCTAAAAGAGTGGGAATATGTGTGTCCTAGATACATGCCATAACTACCAAACAACAGGTTCTATCTCAGGCAGGAGCTTCATGCCCAAAATAAAACAGGGATACTTGGGAAGAGACAACAAGATTTGGTGGGAGAATCAGAAGCTGTCAAGGAAAGTTCTGCTGCTGCAACAGTTGCGAAGAGGAAGAGGCTGCAGGATGACAGAAGGATCAGGATCCAAATTCCTAGCTCCTTGTCTTATCTGAAAGATGGATTTTTAGATATTAATTAATTTTATGTAACTTCTCTTGAGTTTGATGTTGTGTACTTGCTACTTCTACATGCCATGATGCAATGAGATCTATTTGAAGTATTTCACAGCCTGATGCTGGCAGGTGGCTTTCATATGCCTCACACAGTTGGCTTGGTACGTGCTTGGGCAGATGCATGCCCTAGGACTCCAGGAATG
>NW_009952263.1:1447233-1468851 GCF_000747805.2 Chaetura pelagica
AGGAATGCCTCTGTTTCCAGGCAGTATCTGGTTTTATAATGTGCAAATATTTGTTCACTGGTTTTGTAACTTCATGAAGTTACAGTGAAGCAGGTGAAATTAAGAGTGAGTGGCTTTATCCCACACAAATCCAGAGCACACCTCCAGTGTGTGTGAATCAGTGCAACTCCAGTGACTCGGGCTTTGGGGACATAACCTCAAAATGGCCTGTAATAAGACACCATTCAGCTTTTTCTCTCTGCAGGTGTCCTAGCACCACACCTTTGCAGATGACTGCATGTTATGCCACGTGCTGGCCCATCACGCACAGCAGCGGCTCTCGTGTTTATCAAAAGCATTGCATGAGGTGAGGTGAAAACCACAGCAATGATAACAAGGACTTGGCACTACTTTAGTCCTAGCTGAGCCCTGTTTTGATACCAGGGGTATTCCAGAGGTTTTGCCTGCCTGCTCTGCACAGACATGAATGGCAGCCTTTGATTCCCGGGTGGCACCAGCTCCTGCCCTTTGCTGTGGCTTTAAGACACAAGTGCATTGTAAGTGCCTGGCTGCAGTTCTTAAGAATACCAGCACTTTGGGTTCTTGGAGCAGCTGCATCCTTATCCCCAGCATCTGAAAACCACTTGTATTATAAAAGTGGCAGATTTCAGAACTGGCATTTCCCCATAACCACAGGTATTTTAAATATTTAGCAAAACAAGATGGCACGCTGGAATGGTTCTTATGGGTCCTGTGTAGAGCTTAGGCAGGAGACAGAAAAATACCGGAGTCAGCTCTGTGCAAGATGAGCACTGGATGTAATTCCTCCCCTCTCTTAGTCAGGACGCAGTCACTGCACTCAAAAAACCTTCTTCCATAAGCATTCCTCTTCTTGAATCTTTTCATTTCCTTGTAAACCAAATGCTGCAAGACTCATAACCTACTAAAGGTTGGTAATGCAAAGTGGGCACTAATTGTCCCCAGGAACTGGGTGAGTGACAGTTCCACTGGTGTGAATAACCAGCACAATTACAGGAAAAAGCAGCCATCTTCAATGAACTGGTAATGGGACACTGGGCTTTTACTGTTTGATCAAAGTGTGAATGTGTCCCAGAGCAGCAATGATTCACATTATTGATGTCCTATGGGAAGAGTGCTGTTAAGACTCATTCCACCTCCCTAACTCACCAGAAACATTGAAAATGAAGGAACTGGAGCTCCCAACAGACTGAGATGCTCCTATTGGTCCTACTGTAATTGTATCTACACCTTTGGAAACTTGACCTTACTTCTTGTGTCCCCCACAGGGGTCACCAGTGCTGCTCATGCAGACTGTCTCAGTCTTGGGCCAAGGACAGAAACAGCATGAAAACGAGAATCCCATTTTAGCACTCATGTCAATTATTTATTCATAAATGCTGATTTATTCATTAAGATGTCTGCTTTCAGCTGTGATTTAACAGCTTTGCTAAACATGGGTTTCATTTAAGTAACAAGGAACTTCAATCTGGTCCCTCCTCTATCTAATAAGGACCTGTGGGGGTCCTTACTTAATATGGACTGCAAATGGACCAATCTGATTTCTGGCTTTCATACACTATTAATACACAAGATTAATTTCCTTCACTGCAGGAATGGGTATTAGGATGAGCAGTATGAGGAAGTCAAGCTAAATGATTGTCATTGCAAAGATTTAGTATCTATTTAGGTAGTCATTTTACAAAAACAAACCATTTGGTCTATACAAAAGGCAGATAACACATAGGAAAAGCAAATGCTCTATGGACCTTTCTGGACTATAAATTCCTATTACCTGGTTGCCCAGGTCTATGTGGAACCAGAGTCTAAGAGCCCAGGTGGCCCTCCCAGTTATATATTTATACTGAATATGATTTATTGGTCAGAAGAGATACAGGTATCTCCAATATAGGTTAAAACCAAAAGTCTTTCTACAGGCACTCAGCCATGAATCACCAGGACTTTACACACAGTGATAGCAACGCGCTGCAGGGAAGGCTCACTGTAATCTTGAATATGGTACAGCAGGGCTGAATTGCCTTATGAACTCTTAGTCTAGGCAAATTCACTCTGTAAAATGAAAAGTTCCTACATGATACTGCTCTTGCACATTTGAATGGGTAACACTGGATTCCTGGTGGCTGACTAGGGATATTTAGTACAGATGGAATAGGCAGGGGCCAGTGTACTTAGAAAGCAGCCCAAGATCTAATAGGAAACGAAAACCAGAATATCTGATCTTGAACGAGTTATCATGAACTAGTCTGAGCTGTGGTAAATGGCTATGGGTATAGTTTTAGCCCATGGCAATCATGACTTCTTTTAATATTCTTCTTCTTAACCACAATGGTCTAGGAAATGATCATGGCTCAGCTCAGAAGCAAGACTGTGCCCATGTCACCTCTTACTGCTACAGCTGAGCTGAAGGAAAAAATTAGCAGTTTCAGCTCTGCCACAGCCTCGCTGCCAGTGACCAGCTCTCTCACACCTCCTGGTAGAGTGTTCAGACAAAACAGTTGCTAAACTCTCCCACTAAAGGGACTAGCCTAATCAGTTCAAGAGGGACCAAAAAGGTTATGAAATGCTCAGACAACCAGCTCAGCAAGCAGACTAGGCTGGGTAGAGAGCATGCAGGGAATAAGAAGGACCTATGGGCAGTGACCTCTTAAGCCAGCCAAAAGAAGACATTCATCCACAGCCTAGCTTGTCAAAAAGCAGCAGTCACATGTACATATAAAAAAAACTCTCAAAGCCACATACTGCTCTACTTTATCCCCTTTGGATGTTGTTTGTTAACAAATACTTCTAGAACTCTGCAGGAAAGACATTGGGATGAAACAAAGTATGTATTGGCAGTGAGCGTGCACCATGGTTTGCTATATGCTTTGCATGCCTTTTTATGTGCCAGTGTTTTTATTCTTATTTTTTAATTATTTTTTTTCAGAGCCTGGCATATTACCACTACAGCTTTACAGTGAGACACCCATCCAACTTGCTGACATTGACTAAAAAGGCATAGCAACAACCCAGCCCTTTCACATACTTTACGAGTACAATGTGTTAGTGTTAAGCAATATTTGAAGAAATACTAGGCAAAATAGTTCCCAGAAAGACCTGGGTTCTGTCTTTATGCAGGCAAAGAAATATATGACAGAAAAAGAATATCCTACTGCCTTTGCTGATGGCCCACCTAGTCAGAGAGCAGTTGTGAGGCTGAAGTGTAAGAAATGACCCATGAAAGATTGTCCTCTTTGTTCTTTTCAGTTCATTTGCTCTACTTTTATGATGGCAAGAGTTGTTTGGTAGGACTGAGTAGCATAACAGGCTAAGAGGTTTGCTTATTTGGCATCTAGTGAAGACAGAGAGCTGAGAAAAAGCTGTGCCAATAAAGACTTTTTTAAAAAGGGTTGAGGCTGACAGAGTACTCAGGAGGAACCACATTAACACCCAAAAGCAATGGCACATTTGCACCATCAAAGGTCTGCACACACACACACACAAAATGAAACAAAAATGGCCCTTAATCTCCGGAAATGGACAGATAAAGTGTTCAGCTCAGCCTCTGCTGACATGCAGCCCTTCATCGCTACTTTACAACATTCAAGCCTTACGCAATTCACTCAGCCTCCCCCCACCTGCCCCCCTCCTTCGCCTTGTTCAGAGATGGAAATATTTCGCTGGCTTGCGTGCTGCAGCAGCTGCTCCTCTTGACATTTCTGCTGCAGGCTGGGATACAGACCCTGAGAGTTAGTTCTAATGAAATAGCTAATATAACCCTTCGTCTCCTTTCCCAATATTTCATGTGAAATGGATATTCTAATTTAAGCCTTCATTCCTCTGAGAAGTCTTCCAAGGTTACTGGAGATTCAAAAATAGTTCAAAACGGCAACAACCAAACCAAGAGTGCTTCAGGCTTTCATTTTCTTCCAACAACTTTTGCTGCTTATTAGAAGGAGGCAAATGTTATTTCTACCAGGTATCCTGCAAGGAACTTTGGGCTATTAGTTATTTGCTTTCACTCTTTATATGGATACCCAGGTAAATAGAATAAAGTACAAAAAGATAAATTCTGGTGCTGTGAGTATATAGGACACAGCACAATAAGGGAGTGTGCTTTTGGCCCACTGAATGCTTTTCTAGCTCAAGAAGTTCTGGGGAGAAAGAACCTTTACAGAAATGAATAATATTGCATTTGTATGATAGAACATCCAAGCAGAGGCTTCATCTGTTGAAAGGAGAAATAAAGAGCTGTTTCCTGGGTAGGAAAATAAATACAGAGATCACAACATGAAAAATTTGCTTCCTCTTGGCAGGCCGTTACTCTAATGGGCCTGCAAGAGCTGCTCATTAGGAGTGCTTTAATCATGAGCAGTGACCACCAAAGCCTCTGTAAAAAAGCCTCCATTAGTTCCCATTACACGGCAAATACACAGCCCATGCAAACATCCAGGTTTTTGCAAGCTCTACTGAGACCACTACCTAACAAAACCATCAGCATCACACTGAGCAAACTTGACAAAAAAGGAAGAAAGCTGAGTGTCAGTCAATGAGACCTGGGAGCAGAGATGTCTCTCTCAAATTACCCTTTTTGTGCTTCTGTCCATTACCTGAAGAAATGTGTGACACCTGGGAAGTAGGAATTGCAAATGCAGTCAGTTACCCTCTCAGCTGTGACAGATTCAGTTTGAGTTATGGTTGTATTGCTCAATAATTTCTTTAGGGAAAGGTATGTCGCAGTAACAATTAATTGAAAAATGGTAATTAATTGGCATGTACACTCCATCTCAGCAACTAGAAAATGTTCATTTCTGGCATTAGAAAGAGACAACCATCTCCTTGTCCCAGGTTATTTTTGCAGCTCTAGTAATCACCTGTGTTTGCTCCAATGGAGAGCATGCTTACTGCAACTGCTCTGTCTCTTGCCTGCATACATTTTCATACCCTGATTCTAGCATAGCCTCCAGGAAGCTCCAGCAGTGCAGGCAAGTTACATCATGCAGTTTGCAGAGGCACACAACAACGCTGCTTGGCCAGCTCCATTACTCCCATCATGCAGCACATCGATACTGCTTTTTATGCACGTATGTTTTTCAGATCCCAGGAACAGCTTTACCATCATTAACTAACTAAACAGAATATTGCTTGGATGCAAGATTCAACTCATGGCGAACATTTATCAACACATGCAACCCTGGTGGAGGCTTGCTGCTAGATTGCAATGGACCCATTTCCAAGGTTAGATTTACACTGACCTGTTTTTCACAATTGGCCTTCTTCTGTAGCCTGATGTCTCCTATCAACACAAAAACAGGGGTTGGGATACAAACTAGGGACATACCTGCTTGGAACACGCACTGGATTACTAAAAATTAGGGGTCCCAGCAGTGAATTTCCTGGTAGAAATGAGGTACAGCCTATTGATCATACAGCCTCCCCTCAAATCCTCTCTCTGTTAGGTTCCTCCCTGAGATTGGCATTTCCCACAAGATCTAGTATTGATTCCTCAGATTCATCCCAGAGATTATAAATATCCTCTATCATCTTCCATGTTCCTGTTAATGTTTTGTGGGGAAGACTGAGGAAATATAGCAACACAGATTTTATGTGACATCCTAAACCAGCTAATTAAAAGTAAATAAGCAAGAGATCTCCCCAGGCTCTTTCTGAAATGCAGCTTCCTTCCATCTCTGTCCTGCTTTAGAAGTCCTTGGGCATCCACCTGTGGCAAGAAAGGCAAACGGGCACCTCGAGGGGTATCTGTTGTGAGATCTGCATCCCTTGATCTAGAGCCCAGTTCAGCTCCTTCCCCTCCTGCTCTTTCTTTCTCTTGCATCTCCTTCAGACTTCACCCAGGAGACCTTCTAAAGTCTCCTTTATCATCTATTTAGCTTTGCCCAGTTGCAGGCAAGTTTCCAGTGCTCCTGGAAAATAAAAGGGTACTAGTTTGTATTGGGAGCTAATGTCAGTGGAGCAAAACCCCTCACACCATTCAGCAGCAGCAATTGAGAAAGACTTTACACTTGGAGTATCAGGGACACGGCAGCTGTAAACCTCTGCAGCGTATGTATAAGGGCTTGCCTATCATGTTGAATTTTAGGGACCAGTCTCCAAGCAGAGACACAACGATTTCCTGTCCCTATTCCTGATAAGCAACTGCTAATGAAACATTTTTTGGGCTTTTGCCAAGGGAAAAACAATAGCCTGCTCGAGCACTTCAGCCTGAATGGGTGTGAGCTATTGAGCATCACCTGCTTAGCTGAGTCCTGCAAGAGGGCTGGGGGAGTATAATCAGCATTCAGTGTACACAGAGAGGAGAGGCAGAGCTGCTTTTTTTCTTAATCCCAATGTACTCTGTTATCCCACTGGAGAGGATGGAGCTATGGAGCTATCTTTGTAACTATCACCTGAAGTAGAGAGAGCCATCCTGACAGTGGCAGAGAGCACGCCATGAGCATACCAATGCCTCGACCATGAAGTCACTAACTCACCTGAACAATTTTTTTGCCCTCTTTAAATGTCAGTCTTCACTCTGTCATACAGCAACCACAATGTGATCCTGCAAATTAGTCATGACTTGGTCTAGCAAATATATGGTATGAAGCTGCACCAGAGGAAGCTCAGATGGGACATGAGGAAAAGGCTCTTCAGCGAGAGGGCAGTTCATCCCTGAACAGGCTCCCCAGGGAAATGGTCACAGCACCAAGCATGTTCAAGGAGCGTCTGGACGATGCTCTTAGGCATATGTTTAAATTTTAGGTAGTCCTGTGAAGAGCAGGGAGTTGAACTTAGTGAACCTTACAGGTCCCTTCCAACTTTAGATATTCTGTGATCCTGTATCAGAAAATCAATAAGTATAGTCTCTCCAGCAGATTCAGAGGTGGAAGAAACTTTAAAAATGTAAAGAGGTAAATGAAGTCATGAAACATAACGTCAATTTCTGTAATGATAACTTTGGGGTTCAGGAGGCTTCCCATAAAAGCAAAGGCATGAAGACAGAACAGGAAAGTCAGATATTAGCAAAACTCTCTAAATTGAGAAAGCTGGATTTGGTGGGGGTTTTTTTGAAAATGGAAAACAAGATGCTTTAAGAATTGTGAAAGGTGGTACTGTTACATAAGCCAGCTATAGCTTATGAACATTATTCGTTATCATTGCTTTGGTAAATGTGTTTGTCCATCTTCTTTCAACTCCAGCTGAAAAGGAATTTATTTATTTACTTTTTCAAATGCAGTAAAAACATGTTTCATTGTGCTTGCACACTAGGAGAAAGCCTGTCAATTTTACAATGAATTTTCAGTAGTTTGAACAACAGTCTGAATTTGCAGCTGCTGGTAGTGGGTGCCTGTTTTGGAAACATACCTCTTTCTTAGTCAGCTGCTGCAAATCAGTCATAGTGAAATCGGAAATTCATTGCAGAACAAGGTATTCCACACCACAGGAAATGTTCCGTGACGAACAAAGGATAATTTGTTTAATCTGATTTCATTTTCTCAGTTAAGTGGCTTTCCATTTCTTCTTTTAGATTCAGGAACAAACATTGTATTTGAGTCTGTATTTCCTATGTGTACTGCTTGGAATTGTACAGATGCAACGGCTTGTCTGCAGAGATTGAAACCAAAGGTCAGTTTGCTTAATGCTGGGATATGGGCCAGGTCTTGTATGTGTTTTTCTCTCCCTCCCAATATCACTCCCGTGTTGGTGCCAGGGATTTGGAAATTCATCTTCTCTAGGTAAACATCAGTTTATGAAAAGGATAATATAATTGCAAAGAAGAAGTTATGATATACCTTGGGATCAGTGAATACCTCCTAATTGAGCTTGAGTGAAAGTGGCAGTTCTGGCATTATTTTTATTCACCTTGTGGAAAATTATTGGAGCATATTTCATATAATTAGGATCAAGAATGGATTTGGCATCACTTCCAGCAAATGCCCCGGAACACTAATCTGGTTTATTTGGCACTACTGCTGAAGCTTCTCTTGTGGGGAATACAACGACAAGAATTAACCTGGCAGCACACAACAGAAATGGGAAGTGAGAAATTGTCTTGTCTTTTATCCACATACAGCATGAAGTGTGACCTCATTCAACAATAAAGCAGCAGTAACTTGCTTTTTTTTTTTTTTTTCTTCCATCTTGAGATGCCCAAGGGAATCTTCTGAATTATTTTTGTCCCATGTAGTTCCAAAATCCACATTTTCCCTCCTGTGCAAGAGTGCCTGAAAAAAACAGACACATGGGCCCTATTTAAATGCTTGTATCAAAATCTACTGGATTTACCTGGATGTTGTTGAATGACCATAAGATTCTTTTCCTTTCTAGGACTAGACCAATACTGACTTTCAGAAGCTGTCAGTTCAGAGTGCAAAACCAACGGTAGGATTTGAGGAAGGTCTTTAGGTTACTGCACCAGGAGGTTATTTATTTATTTGTTTATTAAATTACCACATATAATCCATACAAATTCCAGTTTCTACAGAGTTCTGTTTAGTTCTTTTTATTGCAGTGTTCTGGACAAATCGTTAAAACTCTTTTTGCCCCCTTTACCCACTAGGTAGAAATACAGCACTGGCAACAGGTTTTAAGATTTCTAGGTCAAGTGCAGTGACAAATTAATACATCTGTAGATTTTTTTTTTTATTTTTTTTTTTCTGTAATATAGTTAACAAGCTGGCTGATGGTGCAGTGAGACTTGGGAAAACTAGTTTATTTGTAGGGACAATGCTTGGAAGAGGAGACTTCCACTACTATAAGCAGGACAATTAGGTATTAACCTGGGATCTTAAATACTGCAAAGCTTGAGAGACTTAAAGAGATTTACAGAGACATGGAGGAACTTGACAGGGAAGAGGAAGAGCAGAGCAATTTGGTTTAGCTGCTGACCCAGCTGCTAAAGGGATGCAGAAAAACTCTGTGGGGAGGAGGGAGAGAGGAGGATCCTCTGTATTCAGAAAGCCTTAGACTTGAAGACAAAGAACACTATGAAGTGGTGAGGAAAATTAAGCAGGGAAACACGTGTAGCTGCTCACTGGTGTTGTGCAGGGTTGTTTTGTTTTCCTAGAACAGTACACTTCTTTTGCTAGATGCAGAACCTAAGAACACAAGAAATGCCTTGCCAGAAATGCCTTCTACCTCTGACCATGGCAGTAGGAATCACCACCGAGGCAGAGGAAAGTGGGCTTGTTCAATTTAGGAACAGCCACAAAATCTGCCTCTGCTTCCTCTGTCCTGGGTGGCTGGAGAGGTGAGCGGGGAACCCTGGAGCACTCACATCACTGGAACTCACAAGGTGAATTTGTTCAACCAGCTGAGCAGCCCAAGGGAGCAAACTGTGGGCCTGAGACAAAGGATTTCTACACAAAGCCCCACTTCTTCTACGGAAGAGAGCGTCCTGTACACTCAGGGTAGGAACCAGGAATGAAATCCCTCTCAGAGCCACATTGGTGTGTGTGATGAGTGGCTGGAGATCACAGGACTGTATTTCAGTCACATTATTAAAAATCTTAGCAAACACAACAGATTTGGGGAAAGCTGTCAGGTCTATCCTCATTTTTTTCTGAAACCTTGGGAAAACAGGAGACTCACAGCCTGTCCTGATCATTAACACCCCCCTCCCCACAGCCCCCAAACAGCCTCAAGCAAATGCCAAAGCTGAGAGCTCCTCACAGAAAGTGTCCTTCCATTATACTGAGCTCCAATCTGTGCTCTATCCTTTTATTTGACAGCAGAAAAGGGATATGTTATGTAAATCCCATGCAAGCTGCGGGGGGGGGTATATGACATCACAACCAACAACCAACAGCTGCTCATGGTAAAACACCTTGTCTGGTAAGAGTGTAGCTGTCTGCAACTCCTGGATTGACTGTAGATGTAGCCCAAAGAGGAACACTTTGCATCAATCTAGGTGTGATGCAACAAGTAACTGAGTGGCAATAGCAAGGCCCACTACGGGGGAAAAACACAACACTGTTGCAACGTCCTGGCCAGATGAAAATGAGAAACTTCTAAAAACTGCAGATTTGTGTGACTGTGCAATAGGAACCCACCTAGAGCCTTGGTGTGACAAACCAACAAATGGCAGGCACACATCTTCCACAAGGAGTGGAGAAGAACTTTTTTCCAAACCAAGTTAAGTTATTTTTGCCACCTGTCATTTCTGCCAAGCCATTTCAGCACAACCTTGGCTCCTCATCAGTACTCTGTGAGGTTTTTAACAGTACCAGCCTTGCCAGGTGACCCAGAGAAAGGGGACTAGTTACTGACAACACAGTTGCAGTGTTGTGGCCTATTTTTCCTGTTCTGTTGGAAAAAAAAAACCCTCATTTACAAAGTAGAGAGGAGCGAAGGGCAGGACAAATGACGCTGCACCCAGGAGGATCTGACCCTTGGTCTGGAAACACGTGGCATGGAAGGAGTGGCAAACGTCTAACACTAGTCATGCCCACTGCTGCCAAACTGAGCAGTCATTGCCCTGCAGATGCAGCTGGTCCCTGTCCCATGTCTTGTTGTGCCTCCCCCCACCACCACCCCAGTTTAATTCCTGGTGTTGCCCCTCCCCCACACTTGGAAAGTGATACAGGCCACAGTGCTTCTCTAGGGCCCATCCTGTGCAGGAGATATTCCAGCTCCTTTTCTAACAGTTTTTGGTCAAGAAAACATTTTATCTTTCTGCATACATGCCATTGCATCCTATTTTTAAAATTAGAGGCTCTTGAATTCATCCTTGGCTCAAAAGTCTTGGATACCCACTTTCTGGCTCCAAAGTTTAAAAAATAATGTCTCAATCCTTCATGTCCTCTCTCATCAGACATTGCACAGCCCTCTAAACAGCTGCACTTAATACATGGCAGATGCTGCAATACCAAGTTTCATTAAGACGGGTGTTTCAGAAAATTGGGTGTTAACCATTAATTCCCTTGTCTCTTTTTCTAAAAATCTGTGTAATAATGATTAGCATGGCTTAAAAGTGTCCCTTACATTTTGATGTGTTTCAGCCACAAATATTTTTACCTCACATTACCGCTGAAGTAGAAAAATAGGAAGGTTCCCTGTCAGTACAAAGAGAAGTGAGAGATAATAAATCACTGACTTGTAAACTCCAAGGATCAATAAAATGTAAATGGCTACAAAACAGAAGGTAGAAATGCATTATATATGAATGATAAGAAAGAGGAATAAGACTGGAAAATTATAAGGCTGTGTATTTCATTACATGAGACAAAAGTGATCTAGAATGGTTCTGGGTTGGTAAAAGGAGAGAAGGTCTTTGCAAACAAAAAGGTATCTGACTGTGTATCCCTGTGTATCTCCCCTCTAATGGAGATAGAACATACCACCTGAGTGTCAACAACTTTTAGAAACTTTACACATCACTGACTACAAATGAAAATGTAATGCAGCCTACATATGTTCTGGCTCTTATCTCTCCTCCAGGGAAAAGCATTAAAGCCTCAGCCTGCCATGAAAAAAGTAGAATTCAGACATCTGTGACCAGTATGTGTAGAGAAGAGAAGGTGCATATGAAGCCTACATCTGTGACAAGGGTCTTGGAGTCTCTAGACAGGTGAATCAAAACATATGAAGACTGTCTGAAAATTTTCTAATTAAAACTTTGCTTTCCCCAAAAAGATTTGCTCTCTACAGAATATTTTCTATTTTGAAGGAAAAGCTCCCCAAAAAGATTTTAGCCAATATCCCCAATATGCAATGTTCCCTCCCTCCCCCCCTCCCCCATCACTCCCCATCCCCTTTTTCTTTTAAGAAATAAATAGCTCATTCTTAAGCAAAATACTGTGTACATATTAAAGACTCCCTGGAGAAAGTTCACCCTTCTGGCCTACCATGGAAGGTAAGAGATAAGCTGTTAATGGCTGCAGGTTGTCATTAGAAATATGGGCTGTGAGAGAGATTTTGATCTCTGAAGAATAACTGAAGTCCTGAACGATAGCAGATAAATAAACCAGAGCAAAGCCACAGGTAGCTGCTTGGATGAACAGTGGCCTGCCAGTTGACATAATAAGAAGGAAAACAGCAGTACTGGTTAGTAGCCCACACTGGCAGTGTAGGTGAGGTGAATAAGGTAGAGCTTCAACTTCAGACTTCCCAGTAAAGCTCATGAGTTTTATAGCTGGAAATACAATCAGCTTTGTATGGTCAGCAATTCATTGTACTCCTTTAGAAACTTAAGAATAAAAAATGCAAATGCACTTTTGATGTGTTGATTACTTAGGGATGTACAAAACCATGAACAGTGGCAGCAATGAAATGTGTCCCGGGCGCCTTGGATCATTGCAGGAGGACCTGAACGAGGTTCCCTAGGAAACCAGAGATGGACTCCAAAGCATGTACAAGCTTGGCCAGCTGACAGACACCCAGTTGTGTTCTAAACATCACTGCTGGAAGGCGTGTGATTCAACTCTGGATTGTAGTTGGTAGGACTAATTGTGGACAGCCTAAAGGAGGTTGGGATAGAGTTCTTCCTGGTTGCATAAATGTTCAGAAATCTAAAAGAAAAGACTGATTGCTAGGTACCCAAACTGAGGAGGAGAGAGGGGTGAATAACACCTTCAATTAATCTAAGTATTTGACTTAGTCCCAGATTCTGCTGGCCTAAAATCCAACTAAATCTCTGTGCCTACTGTTTTCCATTGGCTGGCACCCCAAAGGCTTCTGAACAATTATTCCAGAGATGTGAGTACGGATCCAAGCTCAGAGCCACTTGTGTCCACTGGTGGTCAACACTAAGTAGTCAGATTTATCTGGAATTTAGTCCTGACAAAACTGGGCCTCAGGATTAGACTGTACCTATAAGGTGCTTATGAAGGAAGGTGCCTACAGACCCAATGTTTGACTTTCCCTCCTTTGTCTTTTAGACAAAATAGCCAATCTACCATGTCTTAGGAAATACACTTTAGCACCTCTCCTAAACTTCATTCTTCTTCTGTACCCCGGCACCTCCAACCATCCATCTTCACTGAGTTTGCTTGGGAGAGAGCTAAGACCATACTTCTGACCTGAGTGGGGAACGTGAAGAGAAGAAAACCCTTCCTTTGCCCTCCGTGGCAGCACAATTCCCAACCCTTTGCATATCCTTTGTCTCCTATCACAAGAAGTGAAGACCCCATCAGTAAGGGCAGACAGTGGACTTTCCCATGTAACTATGGGAGGATACATGACACAACCAAACTTCTTTCCAGTTGCATTTCTTTGACTCCTTTAGCACAAGTCCCTGGATCCACCAAAGACTGAAAAGAAGCCATAGATTTCAAAATGCTGTCTGTGACTCAGCGGGGGTCCTTCTCAATGATCCGTGGATCAAATATCCTAAAGATTTTTGGGTTGGGATGCCTGGAGTGTATGATGTATGAACTTTCTTACAGAATTTTCCTTGGATTAAAGAAACACTGTTTTTCCTGAACTCTCATGCCTTGGTACAAGACAGGGCAGACAGGTGTGGCTGTAACTCCAGCACAAGTAATAAATACACTTAGCAATGAGATTAGCATAATTGCTTGCCTAGTCAGCTAGCATGCAGAGTGCACAAACAAGTATCATAACAGTTTTATTACATGTACATGCTTGTGTTTCCTTGAGACGTGATAAAACAAACAGATCAGGAATTTTAAAACAAGCACTAAAAAAACCTAAAAAAATGCAATGAGTAATTCAAAGCAAACACTGAGAAAATTTTGTCTTCAAGAAATCTTCTCCAAGCTGCATTCCAATTATATTTTATCAACATGTGAAAGAAGAGGTATTATGAGTGAGTTATATTACTGGTAACCAAGGCTTACATTTAGACAGCTTTTGCTTTGCTCCATTAATAAATACACTTCACTGCAGAAATTTATACTCTTCAGCATAAAACCATCAGGTGTGATTCCATCTGGAAACATTTTAAACAGGCAATTGGTTGAGAAATGTCCTCACCTTTTCTTTGTTCACATGACAGATAAGAAATGTGCCTCTTATTTCTCAAGTGGAGTATGTAGTTCTTGCTGCCTTTTAAAGAGCTTAAATATTAGTGAATTTTAACTGTTTTAAATACATTTCTAGCAACCCACTATGATTTCACAAACACTACATGAGCTAACTAGCAATTGTTAGTAAAAGCAAAAGAGGTACAACATCTTTGGTGTTACACCAAGATGTGCTCAGCTGTTCAATGAATTAAAATAATCTGTTGGGGTTTGTTCCTTTTACAAATGGCACATTGTGTATGTTAGAATGAACAGTGGGAGCAGTGAGCAAGATGTGACTCAAGTAGTCTGTCAAATCCTATTTGATTTATAATAATGGGGTTGCATTGACATGAGACTAAAATACAGCAAAGCATATGTTCACTGTGAGTAACATAGACTCATTTATACATTATAGCAGCATTAAATAAACAGTCCTGATCATTTTCTAAAATAGTCCTACAATTAATGTGGATATAGTGCCATGGGACAAATGCTTCACAGGCAATGATCAAACAGAGAAAAAAAATTCAACCCTTTTTTCCCCCTCCTTGAATTTCTAGTCCTCAGACCGGTGGAATGAAGGGAGCTGAAATAACACACATTTTCTTGTTGTGGGCCTAGAGAAAGTCTAATCCTGATCTTTCTCAGGAACATAGAACAAGCACAACAGTGGCTTCATGACATAACTTGCTTGGTTTCAGTCCTCAAAGCATCTGGTCCCTTTGATTCTCCGTTGGACAGTTTGCAGGAACAGGCTCAGTAGGAATTCAAGAAAATGTCGACATAGTTTCAAGATGGCAGTGACAAATCCATCTCAGCTACAAAACAGTCGCTGCAGGAGCACAGAGGAATCCATGCATTTATCTTGAAGACTGGCAACCCTTACATATGAACGTTCTGATTAGGAACCGTGACATCCTATTTATCTTTTAATACTCCAGTTGTAAATGGACAACAAATGCTATTTACCAGAGGTTGAGAATGTAATTGTTTAAACATGGAAAGGGAATTTAAAGTTCTGCATTCAATTATGTTTGAGGTTGCCTTTAAGTTGGAGTTAAACCTGGAGATTTAACATATATGTGACTCCAATATTTTTCCTCTTTGGAAAATGGGAAGAATGTTAAAGGACATATCGAAGCTGGCTGTAAAAGCAAAAAGATTGTATAAAACATGGTAAACCTCTTGGTTGTTCAAATAATACTGCATTGTATGAGCAGTTATTTTGTGCTGTTTGAGTTTGCAACCACTATTTTATACCGCAGATCTTATGAACCAGAAGTTTCTGAAGTCTCATTTCTATTTCTTCTTTTTGCTTTTTCTAAGACACATTTGCTGAGAAAATTGTTCTTTCCTTTCTTTCTCTTTTCCAGAGATCTCAATTCTGGCACACCTACTCGGTGTCAAAAGCAAAGTCATTATAAGAAAACTGCATTTTTATTTTCCAGCCTGAATTGAGAAACTCTACATACCCACTAGTAACTTTATAAACCAGCAGTCTGATAAACTAAACACACAGTATTTCTTCTCAAGCCACATAAGGAAAACGAAGACTGAGTCCAGAAAGGAAGACTGAATGAAAGGCAGAAAAACCCAACAAAATAGAATGACTGTCTCCTCGGCTTCAAGGCACAGGCCAGATTGAAGATGAGGTGTAGGTGGATACAATTTCCGTAGTGCTGGGAGGGAAGCACGGGCCAGGGCTGGAGCTGTGAATCCTTGGGAATGCGCAGCTTAAAATCTGCTAACCCTGGAAAGCTGCTCTGCCTTTCGCTCTTCGTTCCACGGGTGAATTTAATTACACAGCTTTAACCCTTGGCTTTTACTGCTCTAGCAGAGGTCATTTTGACTGCATTTTGATGCAGCACCTCAAGCAGATGTGTATGTATTTAGTAGGGCATTCATCAGAAAAAAACCCCAACAACAACCAAACAATCAACTAAACAAAAACAAAACCCAACCAAACAAAAATACCCCATCACTAAATCCTCTGTTAATGGAAATTTTTGAAATGTTTCATTTCAAAACTAAAATGTTGCACTTGCAAAAATGGCAACATTGTCCTCTTATGTGAATATCAGTTATCCCACGGAAACATATTTTGCTGGGTAAAACATGATTACTGCTGTTTCATGACAACCATTGCCCTCAAAGGTGCAATTCTCAAGCTTTCCTTCCAAGAAATTGCTTATTTTTAAATCCATGGCATTACATTGTTGAGATGTGGTTTTACAGGTCTTCAAATACAGGTCTCCACGTTGCATCTTCTTATTTTCTGCAATGCACAGGATGCAATGAAGTTTTCTTGTAAGGGCATAGAAGGAACTATTGCTGCTAAATCAGGGCTATATATTCTTAAGAATCCTTCAGTAGGTAATGTATGTTTGAACACACTTAAAAATAAGTAATAATTCTAATACTGTACAAAACTTTTCAACATTTGCTTTTAAGGACATGATGGTATTATTTCACCCATTAAAGTGGCACCATAGAATATAGATCATATCCTTGTGTTTCAGTAGCAAACACTGGTGTTGACTAATCCATCACATGATGAGAATTCTGATTTTTATTTTAACACAAATGAATTGTATACTTTTTTCTTGCAGCAGTAAACATATGACAGCTTTTCTACACTTCCTACCACCTAGTGTATTCCAATCCTCTATTTTATAAATAAATTGAAAGAATCCTTTCTGCATTTATTTTCAGAGGCTCTTGCCTTGGATTTGTTCTGCAGAAGGATGATTTTTCTAAATCCTACCTTCCCTTCTTCCTCTCAGGTCAATGCTGTATTCTTAATTCTTCTACCCTGGCAAGGTGAGAAGGATTTTGAGACTCCAGTTCATGCAAAGTCTTCCCCAGCCAGTGTGACACCTGCATGACAAAACCTGGCACTTCATCCCACACAAATGCCTCCCAACATTTCCCAGAACAGAGAAGGACAGACAGTACTTCTGAGTTAAGTTCATGAGAACTATAAAGTAACATGATAGCACTAAGGAATTTTTTTTTTCTGGAACTGACTAATTCTTTCCTACCCCATCTTCCCTAGAAGAATTACTGGGAATCCCTAAATAACTTGGGCCAAGCCCAAAACCATAAGTGAATAGGAATGTAAATCACCAGCCTCAGAACCACTCCTAACTTTACTATGTTTAATTAGTTTATCACCTGAAACACTAATGGCATGTCCACAGACCTTGTGCTTCTACATTCCCCTCCATATTCACACATTTTAATCTTTTCAGACTGAGGCATTAGGAGGCCACATCATACCTGACTTCATTCATAATTTCTATGCCTGATCTTCTCTTAATGCCCTGCTCCTTTCTGAGTGAAGTGGAAGCTTGTGCACTGTGCTGTCACCTCACCAGAACTAGTTGTGGGACAAGGGTATCACAGCAAAAGTGAAGTTTCTGCACTGCTTCTGTGCTAATTGGACTCAGAGAGGCTGCATGCTGGATCTCAGCCTGATATTTTTGTCAACTTTGCCTGGGGCAAGTCAAGTAGTGCCACAACCCAAGTTTCCTGTCAGCAAAAGGGTCCTCTATCCCCTGTGTCACTGCCTCTGTTACTTGTGTCACCAGCTGGATTGGTTGCTTTGACTAAAAAGCAAGTAAGGAGTTAGGGGATGCAACATGTGCTTCCTTCACAGTGAGCAACAACCCTCTGACATCCTTGGCACTGGCAGGAAATGTTGCACTCTACCCACAGCAGGAAGGACACACCTTCTTCCTCTACAGCACTGTAGGACCCCCAGCCTTGCTTTGTGTCTCTCCTCCCAGTACAGGCTGTGGACAGATGTTTGTGCCCCTCTCCTCTTCCTAGAGGGAGGGAGGAGAGACTTTTTGGAAAGACCTGCAACCTGCAGCACAGTGGAGCAACTCTGCAGTGGTGGAAAAAGCATAGTGTTCCAGATGTGGTTGGAGTGCCAAGATCGTAATCACTTCCCCCACCTCCTGGCTGTGCTCCTGCTGACAAAGCTCAGAGTGCTGTCAGCCTTCATTGCTGGCTCAGGCTCACCCAGCTCCTCCAGGACCTCAGGCCCTTCTCCACCCCCATACCCTGCAGGGTGTTAGTCTGTCCCAAGTACCATTTGTCCTGGCTGAATTTCATTAAGTTCTTGTCATCCCATTCCTCCAGCCTGAGTCCCTCGGATGAACAGCAGCTTTACCCTTGACCATACTGGCTAGTCCCACCAATTTGCTGTCATTTGCAAACTTGATAAGAGAGCATTCTGTCACATCCTCTAGGCACTGATAAAGATGTCAAACAGCTCAGGTCTCAGGACAGACCCTTGTGGTACTCCACTTCTCACTGGCCTCCAGAAGGTGTATAGCCAGTTAAGCACTGTTCTCTGAGCCCTACCATCTAAACGGTTTTATACCCATGTGGTTGACCATCTATTCAGACCATAATGTCCTAATTTGGATACAAGATTGTGGCAGACGGTGTTAAAAGCCTTCCAAAAGTCAAGGTAAATTATATCCACTGCTCTTCCTTAATCTATTAATCCAGTTGTTTTATTACAGAAGGCAATCAGGTTGCTGAGACATGATTCACCCTTGGTAAATGCATTCTGGCTGTTCTCCTGACCACCTTCTCCTTCCTGTGCTCAGAAAGGTTTTCCAAGAGGACATGGACTTCCACATGGGCTGCAGTGAGGCTGATCAGCCAACAGTTTCCCTCAGGGCTTTTATTTTTTTTTCAAGATGAGCACAACACTTGCCTTTCTCCAGTCATTGAGGACCTTTCCCAGTTCCCGTGACCTTTCAAAGATAAAACTGTGGCCTTCTGGTGACAGCAGCCAGCTCCCTCAACACCCTCGGCTGCAGCTCAGTTATCCCATGCATGTTTATGGTTGAGTTCTCCCCTGTAATCCCTGACTTGATCCTCACCTATGGCTGGCCATTCTCCTCCTTGAATACCAAGCACAAAGAGCTGGCATACCCTTTTGGCCGTTCTGAGGCAAAGATGGTTTGGCTACCACAGTCTTATCTGCTTCCAGTGTTACTAGATCACTGGCCCCATTCGGGATCAAGCCCGTATTGTCATTTTTCAGTCTTTTACTCCTGCAGTTATGGCAGAAGCTCTTGTTGTTGACCTTGAGTTCCCTCGCAAATCTTAACTTTAGTTGAGCTTTGACCTCAGAAAAGAGACTGCATGTGATTCCTTTGGACATTTGCAGCAGCTTCTGCATCAGCCCAGAAACCTGAGTTAGCTACCCTGATGGTCTCAATGTACGGAACGTTCAAATGCAAGCACTGAGACTATTAAGAAATGTATTATCTGGATGTCCTGCATAAGCTTCAGTCTGAATTGTACTCTTCTATATCTGTCCAAAGGCAGCTGCTTTGTTCTGCTTTGTCAGGGAAACTGTTAATAATTTAATAACGAAAGGGAACTAATGAGGCCTATGGATTTAAGCCTCATGCTCAGATTATCCAGTGTCTAATGAAGTGTGAATTTTGACTGAAGCTTTTTCCACCCTGAGGCGAAAAAGCCACTCTCATCCATGCGGATTCTCCTGTGACTAACAAAGGGTGAGCTCACACTACAGCTTTTGCTGCACAGGGAGTACAGGTAAGGTTGCTCTCCAGTACCCAGCCCTAGTTTGATGACACTTGTGAAAACATGTAATTCTGGAGGTATCTAGTCCTTTAATTCAGCTTTGACCACGGGGTTTGGGAATTACTAGGGAGAATGGACAGACTGACAAAGGCTGGTCCAAAGTCATTATTTAAGCCTCATGCGCTTTGAAACATCCCAACATTTTCACTACTTTGCATTTCAAACACATCTCATTAGAAAGGTGCAAACTAATTTACATTAAGTATTAGCCTAATTTTTGAAACAGGTGAACCGTAATGATTCATCTCCTGAAAAACACACCCCTTCTCAAATACTGTAGACTAGCAATTTTTCACAACTGCCTTACACATTTAAAACCTTCTATAAAACCAGGTTGTTTCTGATGCAAGCCAGGAAGACTCTGTAAAAACAAACACCACCTACAATTTTCTTTCTACAGTAGACTAAGCTTGGATTTAGGAAAGAGGAATGCTGTCCGGGCTGACCTGGATGCATATACACCATGAGCAACCCCTCAAACAGAGGCATCAGGCTGTTGCTGTCACCTTTCCTAGAGAAATACACTCAGGCTGTGGCTGTCGGATGAGGTGTGTTTTGCTGTGCAATACCTAAGGCCTATTAGCTGTCTTGTTTTAAAACTGAGGTGGAGACAGGGCACAGCACTTTTACTGCAAGGTAAACCAGGTGAGGCCAACCAAAAGCCTCCCCCAGGACCCTAGCTACAGCTTGTCCGATTTCACAGGCGTGTAGCTAGCACATGAATTAAGTTTTCACTGCGAAAAAACCCCTCACAAAACCAAAACAAGGCCCTGTGCCACTGAAGAGAAAGGTGACTGCGTGTGTGTGCGACAGTAGATTTACGTCAGCCTGTTGGGGAATGGCATCGGTCTCCCCCCAGCAGCGTGCAGCCTCATGTGAGCGGTAATAAAACTGCCTGAAAAGAGGCAAACCAGCACGCACTGAATTCCAGCCCACTCTGACTGCCAGGTGCCTCCCAGTCCCTGTTGTCTCACCCTAAGTGCTGCACATAGCCTTAACCCTCTTCTTTTTAGTCTCACACACATCCATCTAGATAGACACATCAGCCTGTGCAAAGAAGTACTGTATTATTCAAGTGACCCAAAGAATAGTAACTCACAACAGCGATACCACAGGTGACAATAGGCTTTTTTAAATCTTTCTTTTTCTTGCAAACCTATCCCTTTCCACCCACTTGTTCTCCCTCACCAGCAAACACACACGCAAACACACTGAATGGTTGAGTACACGTGCGTGCGATGCCTTGCGTGCAACAGATAATGTGATTTCCAGCAAATATTAAAAAAAAGTCCTTCAGGCCAGAATATTTTGCAAAGGAAGGCTTAGTAGCCCTGAACTGAGGCACCATTACAACCTTCACACACCTGTGGTCTTCGTAAGATGTGCCTTCTCCAATACTGAAACCAAACTCGAACAGAAAAACAAGTGGAAATCACGGCTATTATTAACTAGAAAGTGAGACGCGGCATCTAGACTTCAGTTTTACGGAACAATAACTATTAGGTGCCACGGGACTGCAGCAGGCTCAGACGCCCAGGCCGTGCACGCGGGTGCAAACCCGGAGCTAAGGAAACCAGCAACGACCAGGCAGCCGAAGGTGAGGGGCTGATTCTTGCAGCGTCCGACATCAGATCCGCCTTGTGGTTTCATCTGTGTTACTGGTGTCGAACTGGTGCACAGGCAGAGAGAACCAGGCCTACTGAATTGTTTAAATGGTGAAAAAAATGTCAAAAACTCTCATTCACACCAGGCAACGGTGACCAGAAACAACGTATTCTGAAACCTCGATGTGTCGTGTCTCTTCTGAAACCTTACAATAGGGATTAGTGAGATCCCTTCTAGTACACACGGTCACACCACTTCGGTTTAGTCGTTTCCTGAGCTGCGTTTTCTGGTTGAGTTTATTCAGGAACGACTGGTTTCAGCCGAAGAAACCCCTGGTTAATTCAGCAGCCCCCGCTGTGCAACAGAAGCCACTCACGAGTGACACCCAAATATCGCCAAAGCGGGGGGGGGGGAAAACAGA
>NW_009952263.1:1469298-1469528 GCF_000747805.2 Chaetura pelagica
CCACTACCTAGTGACACCCAAATATCGCCAAAGCGGGGGGGGGGGGAAACCGAAGGGCGTTTGCCAAAACACGTTCTTAAAACCGGGGCTTGGGCATAACGAAGTTTCGCCTTCCCTCCGCGTTTATCCCGACCGGCCATTCCCACCCGCAGGGAACGGGCGCCTTGCGAACTGCCCCTTCCCAAGCCCTTCCTTTCCCGGGCTGCTCCCAGCTCCCCTTCCCCTGCCAC
>NW_009952263.1:1470628-1509567 GCF_000747805.2 Chaetura pelagica
CTGCTCGCCCCGGACTCGCCGTGTTATCTCCTGTCACTCGGTAAAACAAAACAAAAAAAGGAAAAGATAAACAAGCGGGGCGAGAGCCCTGCGGTGAGAGCGCCGGTCCGGTCACGGGTGCGTTTTGGGGGAATGACGGTGCATCTTAGCCCTCGGAACCAGGTGCGTAGCCAGCAGGTTTGCTCAGTGCAAGCTGGAGGCTTTTCTGGAGCGTGCCCCTGGCAGAGGCGGAAAGCACCAGTGTCCCTTGTTCCGTGTCAGTACGTGCATTGCTTCACCCGATAACTTAACTGCGTTGAATTTGCTGCCTTTAGATTACTATAGAAATCCGTTGGAGAAGTAGGTAAGTCCCGGAGAGAGGTCTTTGTGCTTTTTGCTCGGTGGATTTTAGCACCCAGATAGTACTCCGCTAGTTTAATTTAGCGAAGACGACTTTTAAAGATGTTTGTCGTTGATACACAGTCTTGGTAGTAGCTGAAGGACAGATGTGTGGTTATTTTTGGTGGTGTGGTTTGGGTTTTTTTGTGGTGCGGTTGTTTTGGTTTTCTGTTGTTTGTTGTTGTGTTTTTGTTGTTGTTGTTTTGTTTAGTAGACTGAATAGAATATCAGACCATCCACTAGGGAAAAAGACTATATTATTGGCCTGAGGATGACTGGCAACAAATGTGACCTATTTTCAAATTGGATATTTTTATTGGTAAGTGATGCTAGAACACCTGTGAAGGAGGAAGCTTTACGTGGGATATAAGAGATACAAAAAGCTTTGAGTCTTTTTGCTTATATGTATATGGTTTCTTACTGAGCATCTTTATTTCAAAAACTTGAGAGTCCATATGCAAATAAGTGGTTTCCTCAGTGGTACCATTGAAGTTTCTGGGGCAGCTGATGTGTGCTGTATGATTTCTAGCTATCTAGCATGAATGAATTGCATGTAAATCTGCTTACGCCTGCCCTCGGTACTGCAGTCACTACTTAGTCATGGAGGCTTGTTTTTGGAGTTGTTTATTATGGATATATTTAGATCTTGAGGCTCTGGGGAAGGACCAGTTTAATGAGTCTCTGCAAAATGGAATTTATATGAAAGTGTTTACAAGCAAATGTTTACAAGCAAATGTTTATTATATTAGAATTAAGCAGTTCTTGCAAGGCATGCACCACTAGGAACTGGGTTAATGAATGGTGGGGGATTTTTGATACCTATAAGTATATCAGAAAGTGGGAATTTGGCTGGTAGTTATTTTTGTACTAGTTCTCTTACTATTTTTGTACTGATCCTCTAGAAAGAAGGAATGTTAAACAAACTTACCATCGCTACATAATGCAATCAAATTTTACCTTGTGGAACATGTTGAAATGTTAACTTAAATAGTATACTAATATTTGCCCCTTTTTCTAGCATAAAAAAAATGAGATTTGAGGTATTAACAATAAAATCTAAGGAGGAGAAAGTCTGGTCTTGCCTCACATTTTTCCTAAATATTCTGTATCTCCAGAAACATAGTAGAATGATGTATGACTTTTCAAGTGATTGGGAGAGAAGCTAACCTGAATGCTGTGAGTAGTGCCTGGTAGACGAGGTGTCATCTAAGATAGCACCTTCATCTGGCTCTTTCAGGGGAGTCTTTATGATTCACACCTGAGACTTCCAATAAAAACAGGGAAAAGGGAAGATACCGTCTTAAGTGGACGTATAAAGTTTTTCCTTTTTACACAATTGAGAAGCAAGAAAGTACATACTGAGTTTAACATATTGAAATTGCTGTACAGGTTACTGATGTTTCTCGAGTCATCTTGCTATGAGAACTAATATTTTCGGGTGCTGTGGGTGGTTGCCCTGTAGATACACAATCTGCTTTCTGATTATTTTAAGCAAATAGCATGTTAAGAGTATGCATATTAAGATATTTGTGTTTGCAGTAGTTACCTTTTTTGTGCACTGTTCTGACCAACCTGGTCTCTTCTAATGCTCTAATTCCCTACTGTTGATATTATATTTGAGTAATTATTTTGCAGTCGGCACCTTCAGTGTATCACTGTCCTTTTTATCCCACTAGCAACTGTAATGCCAAGTTAGTGCCTTTGTCTTGCTTTGCTGCCTGCCTCGCTTCCAAGGGCACAGTATCCCAGTGCAGCTTGCTTTTTTTCCTCACAATGTGTCTCATGAAAAAACACACTACTTTTCTTGGGTTTTGTCTGCTTTCAAAATTCCACTGAAATGCTGTAGTTGTAAAACTTCTTGGTGAACTTCTATCTATTTCTGCTTAATAGTATTTTCTAATTATGTCTTAATGCAAGAAACCCGTGCAACATGGTTCAGATCAGGAACAGTGCCTTTTGTATAAAGGGCTGAACTGCAGTTTATGATGAATGTGCTGCTATTAAATGGCCTAAGCTCCGAACATCAGTAACCTATGAGGTTCTCTGCATCTTCCTTGTCACACTACTTTCAAGCACTCAACTGAAATGCTACAGATTCTTTAATAATATAAAATAGCTGTTGTTTTAATACACATACCAGTATTATATAAGAGCTTAAGGGGATTTGAAAAACTGGATATTCACTTACAATTCCAGGATAACTTACCCTAGCAGAGTTCTAGTACACATAATTTGATTAAGTCACCAATGTTAAGAACTTAATGAGGAAAAAGTGCTGTGTAGTTTTTACAGTTGTGAAATATAAGACAGAGCACGCTCACTTTCTGAAAAGCTGAATCTTTCAGTTGTACAGTGGTCTTCTATGACAGTGTTGGAGCATGTATGTTGCACTAAATTTGACAGGCTGTTTTTTAGTCTTTTCTTCATACATAATTGTGTGTTTTCTGCAGTGATCTCCTATCTAGTTACTGACTGGACTTGAGAGATGAGGTGATAGCTTAGACTTTTATAATTTTAGTTCATGTGAATGATGAATTTCAGGTGTCTGCCAGTTCCTAACTAATTTAGGATGTTATCAGTTGTGTATTGTAACTGAGCAACTGTAGGTTGGGGTAGGTGCTGTTTCTTAAGGTTTAAGTAGTTTGTATCCTAGGTGGAAAATGTCTGCATCTTGGAGGCAAACTAACATAAAACTTAGGTACTGAATTGACGTATCAGAGAGATTGCTAAACAAATGAAGCTATCTGAAATTTGAACTCAGAGATAATTAATAAGAAATTTAATAGAAATTAATTTTGCTTGTAATAGGTGCTAAGAATACTCGGATTTGAGCTAATGTTTGATGCTTTTACCTCCCCTGACACAGAATAAAAAGCATGTTTGATTCTGAATTTACACAACAAAGATGGTGATAGGTGTTACAGCAGTGGTAACTTATCAAAATCTTAAGCTACACTGAAGTGTTCCTTGGTTAATGGTGGAATGTTTAAGGCTATCTTTGCTACACTGTCTGGCATGAGAAACTTAGGTAGTGATATTAATAAACAGACAGTTGAAAAAGGTGAAACAATTCTGAGAATTCATGAACGTGGAGTAGATGAGGCAGTTCCTCTGAAAGATTCCAGATTGGTGGAATAGAAATCTTGTGTTTTCTCTCTTCTGCAAAGTTCCTGCAGTAGGTTTTCTGGAAACAGAGGTGTAGTGTCCTGTCTAAAAGATAGTGATACCATCATGAATCACAATTACATGACTTCTGTCTGATATGCAAAATACTTCTTCGTCACTGTCATGTTCCTATTTTTCTATTTTTTAAAAAAACAAGAAGAAAAAAGTGATAAGTTTTAGAATGTTAAAGCCTTTGAGAAGCTACCTGGATATACTGCCTACCAAGCTTGGAAAAGTGTAACTTCGGCCTAGGAAGTCAAACTACCATGAGTTATCTCTGTTGCTTCTAAGATGGTTGACTGAAAAGTTTGTTTTTTTCTGTTATCTTCAGACTTCTTGGATAGCAGATGTTCATTGGTTAGAATGATGAATGTCTGTAACCAAGACACCCGTGTGAATTTCCTGTAGCTGAGAACAAACTTATTTTTAGTGGGAACTGAAAAAATATGATAATTGATAGGGTTTTTTTTTATGTATCATGACATCTGAACAAAGCTTTATAACCAATTACAGATACAAAAAGAAAGTACTAGCAGATATAATAAAATGTGGCGCAAGTCCTTTCTAAGAGATGTTATCGCATACTACTTTGCAGGAGGTAATTTAGGGGACATGGCCATTTAGAAAGGTCTGGTATTCCTCTTTTCCTCTGCAGTAATAATTTAAGAGCAGCTTTAGATCTTGTGTGGTGTATTGCTGAAGCACCTGATAAGTGAACAGGGTGATGGTGTCTGTTTTTATTGGGAGTTTTTTTATATCTAGCTATGTACTAGACTTTGAGAGTAGACACAAGAGGAAAACAGGAATGTCATGAAATTATTTTGGACCTGTGACTGCTGTGAGGACTTTAAATGGTGTAAAGCTGTTGCTGAGTTTTCAAATCCATAGGGTAGATTGCGTTTGTCTTGTGTAATACCTCCTCTTAGAAATGGAAAGTGCCTTGTGAACTCCAGAGATTATCAGCATGGTTATGAAAGTATCTTGGGCTTTTAACTGATTTCACAAGTAGAGGCAGTTGGAACTGGTGCCAGTGACTGCTAATCATGGGTTTGTCAATGGATCATAGTTTAATCACTGTCAGCACATCTGTGTTAGTAGTTTCAACATCTAGTCTGTAATCATAATCTTGCTATTCCTTTGCAGTATATACCTGCTTCAATGTGTTTAGTTTTTTTTCTCATACACTCATTTATTACGAGAAAAAAAAAAGGAAATGCATATCTTTGACTTCTAAGGTGGGGTACCTTGAAGGACCAATCCAGTTCAAGTGGTTTTTTCACTTTTCTGTATTGACGATGATTCTCACAAAGGTGTGAGAAACCTCTGCATAGTGGGGTTTCTACAACATAGTTCTCAAATTTTAGTTTGCTCTTAATGGCAGTCTGCAAACCGCTTACCACATCTTTGCAAACCCATGTGAAAGAAATAAACTTTTTGTGCTTGATGTGACTGTACTAATCTTTAAGAAAACAGGATGGTTTACAGCAATCTTATAAGGACCAATCAGTTCAAGTGGTTTTTTTCACTTTTCTGTATTGACGATGATTCTCACAAAGGTGTGAGAAACCTCTGCATAGTGGGGTTTCTACAACATAGTTCTCAAATTTTAGTTTGCTCTTAATGGCAGTCTGCAAACCGCTTACCACATCTTTGCAAACCCATGTGAAAGAAATAAACTTTTTGTGCTTGATGTGACTGTACTAATCTTTAAGAAAACAGGATGGTTTACAGCAATCTTATAGGTCTAAAAGTTTGGGAATTTCTTGCCTAAGAAATAAATGTGTTCTTTAATTTACAATATCCTGAATTGTGTATCATATTGTTGAATTTTTCTTATATGTCAGAGCTGCCTCAAAGTCTTGATCTTGAATCTCAGGTCATGCAGGCCCTCATAATTTTCTATTGTGTTTCCATTTCTTCTCAACTCATACTTCTGCCCTTCCCCCAGCCTTTTGTTTATAGGTCCAGAAGCGGTGTGTTTTTAAGTTTATTGACCTGCCAAATATTGCTGCTGCTGCTCACTGAATAGACCTTAGAGTTTTTATTTGTGTATTCTAAGAAGAGTTAAAGCTAGGTGTCGGTAGCTCTGATGCCTCCAATACATTCTGAAATAATGAAAACCTTACATTTCAGTACAGGCTTCCCAAATGTTGAATGGCAAAACTTGAGCAGTTGGCAGCTCTTGTATCTTTTCAGAGCAAAATTCTGAAGCCTGCTTAAAACTAGGGAATACCACTAGATTGTTCAGGTTAAATCTTTTTGTTTGGAACATTGAACTACTTGATAATTCTTATCTTCATAGTTTTAGATGGAGCTGTACTGAATGGTAGAGAGATTTGCTGATACATCTTGATATTTTTGTAATGCAGTATGAGGTGGATGCTGATGCTGTGGGAGATGATGATGAAGCCTGATGTGAAAATAAGTGAATGTACACTTTGAAGAATCTACTCTGCACAGGAAGCTGGGGGAGGAAGGGCTTTGCTGAACTGTGACACCTGTGTGTAGAAGCGAAGGGAGAATACAGGTTCTTGGGATCTTAACTCCCCTATGGTGTCTTAAATATTCAAGGAATATTGGATAGTATAAGGCTGGAACATTTTCATATACTTTAGAGGAATTGAGTCATGGCTAGTTTTCAGAGCAAGTGCTATGCATTAAGAGTGTATGTTCTTCACATCTGACTCTTGCAACACTTTGTACCTGTTTCTAGCATGTTGGCTCTCCCTTATATAAAAGGAAAGATATTTGAAAGCCCTCCTGGGGAAAGTAGATTGACATACTGGTGAAGGTGTAACATCATCACATGTAAGTGGTGGCTCATATAGAAACAAAGAGACTGTTTTTAAAGGCTCCTGGATTAGGTCATGAAAGGTATCTTAAAAGTAGGATAGCAGATAAAATTGATGAGAAATATTGGGAAAAAAAAGTGAGAAGTTATAGTTTTGCAGTTTGTATACTGAGTTGATAGTTCCTTCAGTTTGCTTTCAGATAGTAATGATTAGTACAAATTGTTTTCAGGGTAAAAAAAAAATGCTCTATCTCTGTGATCAGTTTACATCAAATTTTGGTTTACTCTTTCTAGAAAGAATAGCAACTTAAGTCTCAACATATAACTATGTACTAAGGAGATGATTGGTATAGGTACTGTTATTCATTTGAGATAAAAAAAGATCAAAAGGAGAAACAAGGTGGAATGTATTTAATCTGTCTTGTGATGGGAGTAATGTGTACATCCACTGAACTAGTCACCCTAAACTTGTGTTACAGAAAATGAAAATGTGTACTTTTAAGAAATGATTAATCTGATCTATTTAGCATCTTCTTTAGGGTGCAATTTGTTTTATTGTAGACTCTTATCTGTGTTGGCTGCTTCTCTATTTATGGTGAAGTGAGACAGGAATGGCTAGCTGTCTGTGGATGGATGAGTCCCAGTAAAAATAACTTGAGCTTATATATCTGTCAGCCTGAGAATGCAGTGAAGTTTTTGCATTGCTATAATTCTAACATTTTGTTGAAATGCAGCCTTGAGTCTTCATTTTCTGAAGTAATAAGCTAATATATGCATTTAAAGTAAGATGAACTATCCTGGTCTGACATCTAATGTATAATCTAGTGAAACTTCTTGGATGGGATGAATTGCTAAAGAAAAAAAGTGTCTCTGAAACATGCTGCTTTTCTAAACAGACGTGTTAGAGGTCTATTCATCCATCTTTTAGAGATGGTTAGATTGTAGTACTGTTGTTTAAGCCTCTTAATAGGGTGCATGTGGTATTATGAAACAGCTTCTGCAGATCTCCATTAGAGACTGTTTGCAATATTTTGTGGGGTAGGGTACATGAGTTTCTGTGGAAGGAAGGATGTGTTCTGAATCTATTTACTGGTATATGTCTAAATTGCACAAAGTGAGTATTGGGGGCATAGCTGAGTTCTGGTATAGTTAGGGAAAACTGCATTTTTAAAACCATGATTAAGCCACATTAAATGCTGCTAATGGTTAATAAGCTTGCCAACTGAAAAACCCAAACTCTAATGCTGAAAAATGAACTTATAAAGGAATTGAGTTAATGTTAATTAAAAGAAGGACAAATATTTTCTGCCTCTTAAATGTTTTTTTGTCAGGCTTTATTTTGACTTGCTGGCAAAGTATAGATGGTTGTCCCAGACTGCAGTTTGCAGCTTCTTCATTTGGTAAAAATGTTCAATAGGGTCACATTCAGTAGGATCACTGAAATGATCTGTCATTAAAGCTAACCCTACTATAAAGCATCATGGTAGTAAATGTGTTAAATCTGGAAGTTTTGGATTATTCCATTTATAGCTGGCTCCAAAAGTTTTACTCATGTAACTAAGGAGACAACTGCAAAGTGAGGATCACAAAGAGGTTTCAACTTGAAAGCTGGTACCTTGTGAAACTGCACTCTTGATCCTTAATTTTGCTTTCTTACTCTAGAGAGAAACTGAAAAAAGAAAGTAATTCTCTGATAAGTATTGATAAAGCAACTGCAATCCTTTAGGTAGCCCATTTAAATTGTAATTATGTCTATATGCCCTGTGACAGTTTTACATCCCCCATTTGCTACTCCTGAATGATTCTTAATTTTATGTTCACTTCAAACTGTGTTTGCATCTAAGATCCTTATGTTTAGCTGTGGGAGCTTCATCTCTGAAGATGAATTTTAAAACCACAGAATTAAAAGTTAGTTGGTCTATTATTGTAGAAAGTTTATGTTAAGCTGTTAATGAATCTGCATGAATTTTATTTCAGATAATGGGGCTGCGACATTAGTAAGCATAGTTTTTCTTCCATTTCTGTAAGCTTTTATCCTATTGATGACTGTCTAATATATTTCTCCATGGCTCAAACATAACTGATTTTTGCTGGAGTTTTGTTGACAGGTCGATGTTTGTGTGTTCTGTCATTCAGAGATATCATTCAGAGATAAATTACTTCAGTAATTTAAACTACTACAGTAGCAAAATTCTGGTTTTGCCATGCACTAAGAAAGCTCCATCTTGTGTGCAGATGTTTTTAAATCAAGACTTAACAGAAAAAATATTTTTTAAAGCCATGTCTCCTCCTTGAAGACAAAAAATGTTTCATGATCTGGGCCGGATTTGTAGGATGTGATGAATTCACATTAATAGAGGTGTAAATCTTGCATTTTGACATGACATTCAAGAAAGAGATGGTCCGTAAAAACTTGGAACAGTGGAGTTAGTTGGTAATTTCAATTGCATAGGGAATGGCTGTCTCTTGGTTGTCTCTTTTTTGAAATAACTTTTCCTTTTTGTTTTTAGTTTAAGAATTCTGAAGCCATTAAGTAGTTTACCAGAAGATATTGACAATAGGATGCATTATGGGTAGAAGAGATTTGTAAAGAGGGATGATATCCTAGTGGCAGTTTGAAAAAATTGTTTTGGTATGTTTGCATACTCTTTTTTAAAATTTCTTTAATGTAGAAGGAGTGAAGAATCTGATTAGGGTGCTGTGGAGACAGCAGTTTTATAAAGCATGTTTTTGTGGGGTGGGGTTTTTGTTGTGTTTTTGTTGGGTTTGGTTTTTTTTTTAAATGCTTGCAGTCCTTTTAAAATTGAGCTTCTGGAATTGCACAACCGTATGGGGCACTGCTGATTAATACCTTCTCTGTTGCTTCGTACAGATTAAGGTTAGGTGGTTCGTGTGTGCATGGGCTATCTTTCATTAGCCTTCATTTTGGGGGTTAGGTCAGTATGATGGAACGTTATGTTTATTATAGTTGTATCAATATTATGACAATGCTCAGTAGTAGTAAAAAAACCACCACAACTTTGCCTAAGAAAGTAGTATAGATTGAACCAGAAAATGTGCAGGGAGAAGAATGTTCTAGCCTGTGCAATAACCTCTAAAATGAATGATAGACTAGGACTTGAACAAGATTGAACTGAATTTAGGAAGGGAGGAAACTAAAACTGTGATTTCCTTGAGGCAAGGTTGATAGAGTATGATAGTTCTTGTTTTGAAACAGTGAATAAGAAGATGCACAATTTATTAAAAGTTTAAAAACAAACAAGAGGAAATGGTTCTTCTCACAACGCATAGTTAAGCTATTAAACTCCTTGTTGCAGGATGTTCTTGGTACTAAAAATTCACATGCTTTAATAAAGCATCTGTCCAGTTTCACAGGAGATGTTGGGGTAGAATCCATCAATCATTATGAAGCACAAAGCCACTGCTCTCTTATGTAAAGAAGTTGTTTGTGTTTTTTTTTAAAGACAAAGGAGTTTTTTTAAAGGAGAGTTTTAATTACTTATCGTTATGTTGCCATAGTACTGTGTTCTTCCCTATTCATCCTTTATGGTTAGTTACCAGCTAGAAGAGTGTTTGATGTGGTCATTTGGTTTAATGTATGCTCTAATCTAGTTTTGTGCTTTCTGGAATAAGGATGGGATGGTATTACATGATTAATTGGTAGTGGTAGGGGAAACTTTGTTAGATGAGCAGTTTGAGATGTGCTGGGAAAACAGATGTGCTAACCCCAGTTTTGATATTATGGCATCTTTTGGTGGAGTAGCTTTTAGAAGAGCATCTGAAGCACAGTACTTAGTAGCAGAATGAAAGGGTACAGTAACCCAAAAGCCAATGAAGTTGTTAAAACCTTGATCATTGTATTTAAAGAAAAACTCAAACACCAATATTTATTGTTGCACTTACTCTGTTCCTTCTCTAATTTGTGATATTTCAGAAATTGATTGATTTAATTCAAATTTTACAGGGGGGGAGGTCTCAACCTGAATTCCCACTGCTTTGGTGGAAGTAGACAGCTGGATAGAGAAGAGGTTATACCATGGCTCCAGCTGAGAGAAGCAGTAAGGTAAGCTTGTTAAACATCAGAGAATCCTTGTAGGACCCCCAACCTTGTAATTGAATCCATATGAAACCAGGTTTGTTAGTTTTATTGCCTGTGAAGTAACTTGTTTAGCAGAGAGTGTTTTTAATCTAATGCTTACGTTTCAATTTGAGAATAACTAATGCAAAGGTCTATTTGTTTGCCAGCTTCCTTTTCATACATTTTCTTTTTGAAGTTCAGGTTTGAAACTGAAAACACATTCTAAAGAGCTATGTTTTCTGTATTTTATTGAGTTGGCAAGAAGCCATCTAATTTTCATATTTCTAGCTACTTGGCATTCAGAGGTTGGTAGATACAGATTTTTATTTAAACCTCCATCTAAGTTAGAGATGCAGGAAAAGGTTTTTCTGGAGGATTTGTGTGTGAAAAAAAGTGGCAGTGGGACATGAGACCTTCAAAACTAGGTTTAAATTGAGAGAGTCCCTTGGGAGACAGTCCTGAAGAATGAAGGGGTTCAGGAAGCCTGGATGCTTTTCAAGAAGAAAATCTTAAAGGCCCAGGAGCAGGCTTTCCCCATGTGTCATAAGATCAAAGGGCAGGGAAGATGGCCTGGCTTGGCTGAACAGAAAGCTTTTGCTAGATCTTAGGGAAAAAAAGGAGGGTTTACCACCTTTGGAAGAAGGGACAGGCAACTCAAGAGGAACAGAGATCCTGTTATGTCATACAGAGAAAATTAGGAAAGCAAAAGGCCAGCTGGAGCTCAACTTAGCCACTGACATAAGGGACAAAAAAAAAAGCAACAATAAAAAAAGAGCCAGGGAGAATCTCCATCCACTGGGTGCAGGGAGGGGGGGAGTGTACAGACTTGGGGAAGAGTGACTGGAGAGCTGCCCAGCAGAAAAGGACCTGGGGGTGTGCTGTTTGACAGCCTAACAGGAGCCAGCCGTGTGCTCAGGTGGCCAAGAAGGCCAACAGCATCCTGGCCTGCTTCAGAACTGGTGTGGCCAGCAGAAGTTGGGAAGTCATTGTGCTCCTGTACTCAGCATTGGTGAGGCCACACCTCGAGTACTGTGTTCAGTTCTAGGCACCTCACTGTAAGACATTGAGATGCTGGAGTGTGTCCAGAGGAGAGCTACCAAACTGGTGAAGGGTCTGGAGAACAAGTCACATGAGGAGCAGCTGAGGGAACTGGGGATGTTTAGTCTGAAGAAAAGGAGGCTGAGGGGAGACCTCATTGCCCTCTACAACTACCCGAAAGGTGGTTGTAGTGAGGTGGGTGTTGGCCTGTTCTCCCAAGTAAATAATGATAGGACTAGAGGAAACAGCTTGAAGTTGCAGCAGGGGAGGTTTAGATTGGACATTAGGAAGAATTTCTATACTGAAAGAGCGGTCAGGCACTGGAACAGCCTGCCCAGGGAGGCTGGTTGAGTCACCATCCTTGGAGGTATTCAAGAAATGTGTAGATGTGGCACTTCAGGGCATGCTCTAGAGGCTGAGGTTGTGGGGGGTTTTATGGGTGTTTTTTGGTGGGGTGGTGTTTTTTGTGGTTTTGTTTGTTTGTTTTATGTTGATGGTTGGACTTCGTGACCTGAGGTCCTTTCCAAGCATGATTATTCTGTGACAATTCTGTGAAATATGACTGTTTTACAAGGTGGATCTTGTTTGCTTAAATGCCTTATTGACTGGTAAGCAGGAGTTCAGCACAAGTGGGGTGAACTCTTGAATTCTTTCCCCTTCCTTTCAATTCTTCCCCTTTTCCTAACTCATTCCCGGGAGTGCTGAACAAATGCAGCCTACATGGAAACTTTTTATCACCAGTTTTTTTAAACTCCGGTCAAAATATTTAATAAGAATTTTTATTTATTACTAAGAGTACATCCAACCCAAATATTTAATTTCAGCCTGTAAATCTATATTCATTTGTTGTAATTACGGTATTGATTGATAATGGTCAAACTAAATAGAGTAACAAAATTAAGTCTTGTATGTCACTTTGACATGTTCCTGTTAAACAGGAAGCTGTTAAAAGGAAGAAAGTAAAAGTGCAAAGTCATGGCATCAAAACTTTGTATTACAGCTGTTTCATGCTGCAACATGAAGGAATGTGTCAAAATTAAGATAAATCAAGCATGTTGTTCTTGTCGGTGTTCTGTATCACTTAGCTTATTTCTAATGTAGCTGGAAAAGTTACAGGTTGTAGCTTCGCCAGTTTAAACAGTCCTTATAGCACTGATTTCTTAGTGTTGCTTGCTTAACTCAGGAACATAAAGGCTGCTGAGTTTTAGACAAGTTATCATTGTTGCACTGTTGAAATTCACTTTCTTCAAGCATAATGATAATGCGATTTCAAAAACCTGTTGGTTACCACAGCATGGCTCATCAAACCCTTTGCGAAAACCCCTGAATAATTCAATAAGTAGTCTGTAATAATGTGCCGTTGTAACTTCAGGAGGATTTACAGGATAGTAATTTTGCTTATTTTTATACAAATACATAATCTTTTCTCTTTGGTTTTAGGTATGCTCAGCAGTGACAATGGACTATTTATTTGCATCAGATACCCTTATATGAAAATAACACATTTCCAAAGATCTTAAATAGTATTTCATCTTCTGGCACAGAATGGCAGGCTTCAAACGAGGATATGATGGAAAAATTGCGGGATTGTATGACTTGGATAAAACTTTGGGCAGAGGGCATTTTGCTGTGGTCAAACTTGCTCGGCATGTCTTTACAGGTGAAAAAGTGGCAGTAAAAGTAATTGACAAGACCAAGCTGGACACTTTAGCCACCGGACATCTTTTTCAAGAAGTGAGATGCATGAAACTAGTGCAGCATCCCAATATCGTACGGCTATATGAAGTGATTGACACCCAGACTAAGCTTTATCTTATCTTAGAGCTAGGTGACGGGGGAGATATGTTTGATTACATCATGAAGCATGAAGAAGGTCTGAACGAGGATCTGGCAAAAAAATATTTTGCTCAAATAGTTCATGCTATATCCTACTGTCATAAACTGCATGTAGTTCATAGAGACTTAAAACCAGAGAATGTGGTCTTCTTTGAAAAACAAGGACTTGTGAAATTGACTGATTTTGGCTTCAGCAACAAATTTCAGCCTGGAAAGAAGCTCACTACAAGCTGTGGATCTCTTGCCTATTCTGCTCCTGAAATTTTACTTGGGGATGAATATGATGCACCAGCAGTGGGTATGTCTTCTTTGAATTCAATCAGTAGTCTAAAATTAAGTGCCATGATGTTGTACCATTCTGTTTTTTGTTACAGGAGATACTCAAACATTCTAAAAAATGCTTAAAAGTACTTTTTAATATGAAATTATTGAACTGCTTAAGTTCTTTTTTGATGAGATTATGCATTTGTAGCATTGTAATTAACTTTAATATTAATAATTGAATGCAGTGTGTATCTTTGTACTTGCTTTTTTAGGGGACCCATCTCCTTTTCAGAAAAGTGCTTGGTTTTAGTTTGACATCACTCCCAGAAAACCCTAACCAGCCAGTGATTTTCTTTTCTCAGTTTAGTAAGAATGACATTGTGAGCCCAGACTGCTTACATGTTCTGCTGTGAGATAGTAGTCATTAAAAATTTATTTCTACCAACTTGGCTATCAAAGGATAAGACAGTAGATTAAGGAGGCTTAAGCTCCCTCTTCCCCTTCTCAGCCTTTTTCTTGTCTGAGAACTGAAAGTAGGGATGAGTTCCCAGTTGTTTCCAATTGTTTAAAAGGTAGAAGAAATAGTAATGTGTAAAGTAGTCTTTATGTTTCTAGCTGGAAAGTGGAGTCTGCTAGAGAGACTACTACAGATAATGCTCATATTCTCTCTGTTAGGTCTGCTGCACATGCTATTAGAAGAAACTTAAAAGTTGTTGGTTTTTTTAATAGCTATAAATGTTGGTAGAGTTACTGAAGAATGTCCTGTAGACATACAGATTGTTTGTATCTGTTAGTTGAGGTAGAGCTTGCTTCTTCAACAAATGTAGGTACATATAATTCTAAATGATGCTTCAAAAATATCTTATGTAGTCAACATCCCTTTTGTTCTTGTGTGCCCAGTATCTGATACTTTTACTGTCTTAATTAATGCCCATTAGGACTCTGAATATGGCTGTGTGTGTGTTTTGCTATGGTTTAATTGGCTGCAGTAGTTTAAGACTGATTTGTCCAATTTTTTGCTAATTTACCTGAGGTAAACAATTGGCTAACTTCGTATGCCGACAGGATATTCCTGCACATTATTAAACTAAAATTCTTGCATTATTTTTAACAAATATTTTTAGCTAGTAGGCCTTATGGTCTTTGCTTAAACATTTGAGTGTCATTTCATGGCTTCTAACATTGAATAGGTATTTTACTGTGGGTTTCCTGGACTTGAAAGTAACTTCTCAAGTGTGCTATAATTAGGAATTTTAGATGCCTATGCTAATTGTGGCTTTGCAAATCCATGTTGGTGCTACAGTGATGCTTGACAAAATTACTTCTATTTAGAGTCAAATGTTCTAGATGAATTGGTCCGGTTTTATTAGTAGCAAACAACTGAGCTCTTTTGTGTCTTTTTATTTTGAATTTCCTGGAGCACAAGTATAACTGATATAGTGGCCTGCAAAAGTAGATGGGAAAGTGTATTTGTTAAATATCTTAAACTGTGCCTTATGTGAATTTTTTCCTGAAAAATGGAATAGCCAACAAGCTTTGGAGGGTGAACAAAGAATGACATTTTTATATTGCTGCCCAGCTGGATATGCTTGGAAGAAAGTCTACAGGGATTACTGGGGTGGGGAGTAGCACATTAGGAGCATCATGACTGGATTGTCCAAATTGAATTATATAGTTAGTGTGCACTTTGGATCTCTAAATGATAAATTTAAGAATGGTGGTGTCATGTAAAATGTTTCTTAGAGGACTTTGTAGGGTAGGTAAACTTCTCAATAGAAGAAATTGTTTGGGTGGATTCATAGAGGAGGAGTTCTGGCTTGTATAGAGTGGATTGATGTGAACAGTAGAAAACCTAGAAAAAATGTATTCTTAGCATAAGGATTCTAGTCAAGTTCTATTTCTGAGAATATTTAGGTAAACATCAGTGCTTAGTTTTTGCTCACTTATTCCCCAGCATACTGTCTCAGTTACTGGATACTTGAATTTTTCCTATTCTACTTGACAGATTACAGTGCTTGTGCTGTAACTTCTTCAGTAACACAGTTTTCATCACTTTGTAGCATACTACAAAAATCTCTAAAGTACTGTCAGCACAACAGTTGCAGAATAAAAGTACCAACATTTACTGTGAGTTGCCAATAAGATAAAGACCGTGAAGGGTCTGGATTTTGTTTTTCTAATTGTGGGTAAAAAGATGGGCAATGTAAGATTTTAAAATATGACTTATTTGTGTATTTTAAATGCAAAGATTGTGAAAAAATAAAAATAAAAAATTAAGGACTTCTTTAAAGCCCCCCTGCCCTTCTTCTACCAAATGCAGTCTTAAACGTAGAATCTTGAAAGAATATATGTTTAAGAAATTTACCACTAACCTGTAATTTCACAACTGAGAAATTAGCTTTGCAAACCTTTCAGAACCTTTAAAGATAAACTTTCATGCTAAGGTGAGGCATACTTGTAGACTAGAAGTATTCATAAATTCAGAAGTAGCCATTTTCGAAAGAAGATAAATTACATCTGTAATGTGCAAGGTGTGCATATATAGTCTGAAATTGTGATGAAATGCCTATGAAATCACCTAGCTATTGACTGAATAGGTCTATTAATATTGCAAGAATAATGGCTGACAATGGCAAAGATTTTTTTTTACTTTGCCATTTGGGATGAAACTACATTGTAGCTGAACCAATCTAAAAGCTAGCTGCTTATGTGAAAGGAGGTCATGCTTTCTCCAGTGCAACTGTGATCCTTTCCCTTTGTGAGCATTTGACCACGTGAAAACTGATTCCACTTATTAAAATGCCAAATTAAAAAGGGTTTCCCTGCTTATATTTTGTGCATTTTAAGGTACATTTGCGTTCATTATAATATTTTAGAACCCCCCGCCTGTTTTAATTTGTCTAAAATTGCTGTTATACTCGCAAAAAAAGCAAGAAAAATTGTTCAAGTTACACGTTAAGGTAATCTTTTGCCAAAGATTTTTGCCACGAACTTGGCTTTCCTGTTGTCTTACAATATTAGAATGAGTATATAAATGAAAGGAGTTTACATATTTTTGCTCAAAGAGCTGAAATATTCACAGCAAGTTTTGTATTATGTTATAGGCTTAATAAATATAATGGAAAAGCTTGCTTTATGAAAAGGTAGCTGTTTCAGCTGGTTTAGAGCTTAATCTCCCCTTTGTGATGCTACTGAAAAGTTTTAACACTGGAAAAGAGACTAGTTAATTTAGGTCTCTCATTTCCTTTTGTGTTTAAGGCTGTAGTTAAAGTGATGCAAGAAGAATATTGGGCAATGATCATATGTTCCCAGGGCTTTTCAAAAAGCTGAGTGAGTTAGATAATGAGAAATTGTTGCTTGTAGCTTCCCATGCTCTTTGACACCTAATTAAAATTTGTTTTAGTGAGAGGAAAGTGAGAGGACTGCTGTGGCACAAAGTTCATTTTGTAAATCAAATGGACATATTTTAGCTCAGTTCTGTCTAAAGCAGTGGTGCAATCCAGTGAACTCCAGCAGTATTCTAAAGTGGGTAACTACAGATGAGAGAAAATGAAGCATGCTTCTGGTAATACTTTTTATTTTCCTCTGCCAGCATCAACAGAGATTGGATCATTAAATAAATAGAAAACCCCTCTTTCCTAGGTGCTAAAGTTTAATTACAGTTTTTCAAAATAGTTGATTATTTCAGATGAGAGCAAATTCTATTTTAGCTGCTTGGCATCTCTGCAAAGTATTAAGTGCTGTGTACACTACAGTCATCCTGGAGGACACTGACCCTTTTGATAGGTTATTATTGTGGTCAGGTATTCTGTATGTGACTTTGTAGACGCATGGAAACATTTGCAGTGTAAATTAATCCTTCTGGGGATGAGAAATGGGCAAATTCAGATTATAAGATTGGGATTGTCTATTCAGCACAGTTTAGCTGTAATGCAAAAATAACATTGTAAGTATCACCACAGTTATTTATCATTGCAGTCTGTCATCACAGCAACACCAAGGGAATGCTGGCAATATGTTCCTCATAAAAGATGTGACTGACAAGAATATTATGGTAACTGTAGCTCAGTGCTATTCAGCTGGCAGTTTGTAGGTCCAAATCCAATGTACTGCCATCTTGAAAGTTGCAGAGGCCAACCACCTAGATAGCATTCACTGCTTGAAGAGTTAGATGTTGGCTTTCTTGCACAACTCAGACCTGGCTGTCTTCTGACAATATGGTACAAAAATATGGATGTATGTATTTATTAGAGTCATATATTTCTGATTACTAAGGGAAATAGAGGATTTGTCATGCATACATTTCCCTTTCCTGAGATTACAATAATGCTTTTAGACCCACTTTGTCTCTGTTGGAATGATCCCAAATTCTTGTATTTTGTTTTTTTGCATCAAGACTTTGCAAAGGCTTCTTGCTTTTGCATATAGTGTTGCTGGAGTGAGTTTGGTCTTTGAAAGCTTCAACCAGGTTTACCTTGTGCTTGAGCATAGCTAAGTAGCTCTGATGACCCTATTTGGCCTGTGTGGAGCTAGTTTTAATGTTTCTGCATGTGTATAGTTGCATGTGTATAGTATTTTAGTCACAAAATGAATGACTAATGCAAGCATGAGCAATAGGTATGTACAGTAACGTTATACTATAAAAATACTGAATAAAAGATTTGACAGACTTGAGTTAAAAGAAGTGGTAAAATACTCTCAGACCATATACAGTGTCGAATCATTTAGCATACCTGGCAGCATTTTGGAGTTTCAATATGCTCAACATCAGATTGCAGCCAAATTTGACGGAAATTAAAAGCAATAAGTACTACCAAAGCTTTGTATTAATTATTTTGTTTAGAAAATCCCTCTTTTTAGTGTTGCATTGCAACACTTGAAAAGATGGATAGTTTATGTTGTAGAATGAGCTTGGAGGTGTAAAGGTGCAGAAAGCTTAGAGTGTTTTACTTAGCTGCTTCTAGTATAAGAGGTCTTCTGCTTCTGTTTTTACTTGCATCAGTGCAGAGCTACCCCTTCTCATGTGCTGTACTCTGTTGCATGGCTGACCATTTGATGAACTGGTTTTATCAGCTAACTTGACAGAAAAATTAAGTTTTCTGCCGGCTTAACTTCTGCCAGGTTAGCAGAGCTGGTTGTTCCCTTTGTGTTGAGAGGAAGAGGTGGTGCAGAGGAAGCGAAGTGAGCATGTAGCTTGAACTAGAGCTCTGGGGAAAGGTGATAGGGCCTGTTCCTCTTTTGTGTTAGCAAGTTTAGGTTAGAGCAGCTCTGCCTAGCTGACTTCACCTTCCATGTGAAATAAACACATTTGACTGAAATTCATTGCCAGTGCATTTTTAGGGGAATTGTGTGCTCTACTTTTTCAGCCTCAAATGCTTTTTGAAGCAAAACAGAAGGAATTGATGTGAGTACCTTGTGTATTGCAGTGCTGATTTTTCCTCCTGTGTACTTGTGTTTGTGGCAGTGCTTTTCTGGCCTGCTGTGCTGTGTGTCTCACTGCTGAAAAAAATGAGACAAATTTGAAAAATAATCAGAAACTAGCTTTTTATACTTTTCAGAAGGGGAAAGTATAAGGAACTGATTGTAGAACACTTTCAGAAAGTTTGAATCTTGAGGATATTCAGGATGTATTAACAAATAATGTATTTTACATTCTGTGGAAGGTAGTAAAATTTATTTTTAGTGAGTAGAATTTTAATGTAGGATGCTGTCCTTTCATTCTGCCTTTTTCCCCTCAATACTATTACTTTATTGACATGAAAATAATTTTAATGCCTCAAATTATTAGGAGTGTTATGCTACAGGTATTGAAGCCTTGTATTCAGAAATAAATTTACGATGTGAAGGGTGGGAGCCTGTAATTCTGACTTCTAAGTGAATCTGTACTGCTTAATATTTATGAAATATTATTTATATTCAGTTCTGGATTACTTTATGCACATTTTAATGCATTAGACAGTGAATTGTTAGGTGAAGCAAAAATTTATCCAAGTGATACTACAGAGGAGAAGCTGTCAAGATAGTCTTCAGTTACTACCATATCAGCTAAAATGTAACTTAAGAATGTTTCTTAGTCATCTCACTGGGTTCATGGGACAACTGTTTTCATAATATTTCAAACTGCTGTTGTGGAGCCAGGAAGCTTAATTTTATGTCTTGCAAGCAAATACTCAGGTGACTTATGTTGAGCCCATGGCTGTCTAATTTGGCAGCACAGATCTGGTGGGACCTAATCAATAGTTTACTACTTAGCTGCAAACCAGATGCTTCAGTTTTATATTCATGTGTAAAACTGTACTAAGATGTTAACTTTTATAAATAAAGTACAAATTATACATTTTATAGCAAAAACCTTTAGGAAAAGATAATTGATCAGAAAATATGAACAATTTCTTAGATACCAGGAGCAAATTGTCTTTAGTATTTATATATAAAAGAAGACCACAAATATTGCAGTGGAATATGTATATAAGCTGTATGTGTTGCACAGATTTTATTATGACCAATGATTTTGAGAACATGGCTTATACAGAGAAAAACTTTCTTCTATATTTAACTAATACTGTTTTTTATAATGGATTATTTTCTGGAGTGGTAGTACTGGAAAGCCAGTTCATGTAGAGAATGTTGGTTTTGTTTCTGTTTATAATGTAGATTCAGTAACTTCTGAAATGTGGCTAAGCAACAGAAACCAAAGGAGAAAGAATGCATTTCTAAATGCAGAATGAATCAAGAGTAAACCAGACTATTTTGGAATAAAGGCAGTGGCATGTGTTCAGCAAGACTTTTCAATGGTCATGGTTTTTGTTAAAATATCCTTACTGAAATTTGAGATGCGCTAGTTACTAAAAAATAGAGATCAACTATTTGTATTTGGTTAGTTTTATGCAACCAGGAAAACCCAAGCTATTGTCTTCAGGAAAAAAGAAGTACTTACCAGTTGCCAGACGGAGTGAAAATAAGTCTCTTGCAAAGATAAGACTAGTTACTGATGATCATGTCTTAGTCAAATAACATAGAACAGACTGTTTCATCAGACAGATAAGCTAATTAGGAAAACAATTTTGCCAAATGCCATTTGCTATTTATGCTCTTTTTTGGAGGGATGGGGGAAGGAAATATTTCTCCTAATTCTCTCGTCTGTCATGTGTTCTAATAGAAATTTTAATTGGATTTGTAGTGCTTTAAATGAAGGAGAAAACCCAGATCTGCCTGTTACTTTTGAAAATGTTAGCATTGATTGCAGATTATCTTTCCTTAGCCTTCTGCAAGGGAAAAACAAATACCATTTTACAATGACTGAAAAAAACCCCAAAATACTGGATTAACAAACGGTTACATCTCTTAAAACTAAAGAGCTCAGAATAGAAGTTAATTCAGAGCCTTTTTCATGAAAAGTTAAAGAATGGAAGAATAGTTCAGTCAGCTAAAAGTCGAGTATCTATAAAGAAGTGATCTTCGTTCTTTACCCATACTCTTCAGACTTTTACAGCTGGATAAATCTGAGCATCTTTCAGATTTGCCAGCAGTCTGTACACATGGTAGCATAAACATACCAGTGATGCATAGAAATGCTGAGATTGTTAACACAATTGTTTTCATCTTGCTGCTGACTTTTTATACAAGGGATAGAACTTTTTTCAGCTTTGTAGCTTATACAGGAGTGGAAATACTTTTTTTTATTCTCCTTTTGAAGCACAAGTATATCAACAATAAAAGCTGGTATTCCTGTTGTAATCTCTTATATTGAACTATGTAATTTTTCATCACTGTTTTTAGTAGAAGTCTCATTTTCTGCAGTGTTGACTTGTCGTATGAATTTTTACTCTCACACGGTGTTTTGGTTCTTTAGACAATTATGGTGAAGTTATGCTATAATTTAAGTGTTTATTTTGTTTCCATAGCCTATGTTCTGAACAGGATCTTAAATTTCAACTTGTAATAAGCATGCTTACCACTGTTACCTTCCTGAGTTACTAGTCTCTACCTACTCCTGAGCTTAATGGAGGTTCCACCCCTAAATTCCAATCCAAATAAAGAAGAACACAATGCACTTTTGTCTGAGTTCAAAACATCAGCCTTCAAGATATTGCTCAGTTGCTGCCTAGCCCTGAACATGGTCAGAGTGCAGAGATGCTTATGATGTTTGCATTAGATTTTCATAGTTAGCTCTGCATAGAAGAACTTGATATTAAATGCTCATGTATGGAGTCTCTTTCAAGGCTTGTCTTCAACAGATTTCTGTTTTGGGCTTTCCTTCACAAATCTGCTCTGAAGAGGCTGTAGCAGCAGTGGTGATGACATTACAGAAAATGTCTTAAAATAGTGATTAGAGTAATTGCCTCTGATGCTGGAAATCAGGGTCCATTTTCATCCTTCATTTATCCACATTCTGTTGATACTTCAGTGGCAAAATAAACATTAACATTTCTGTCATCTCCATAAAAGTTTTCCTTCTTTGCTTATTAAGTGGCTTCTAGGGGAAGATACTGTGTTCAGCTGTTACAGCAAACATTCCAGTCAGACACGTATAAAACTTGACAATTTCCTCAGTATTACAAATTACTTCTGAAGAAGCAGACTTTCTGTAGAAAGATCTGTCTTATGGAGTGAGCAGTATATACTGTGTAAACTGCTAACCAGTTCTACATTTAATTTAGGAGGAAAAAAAGTATCTGTTTCTGTAAAGGTCAGAAATAAGCAACTTTCATAAATGGCTCAATTTATGTAGTTAAATGTGAATGTGTCTATTCCAAAATGAGTATGGATTTTTAGCTGCTTACAATCACAAATTTACATAGCCTATGTAGAGTGTGACAAGTGTCTGGCTTCTGAGGAATGGTCTAAATTTGAGCAAATCTTATGCTATAAGAATCCCTTATGTCATATAAATTAAAATTTTCTGAAATTTGTTGGGCTTATTTTAGAAGTAAGCCAGGAACTTCAGAAGGCAATAAATGGCTAATGAAATGGTGAAGCCCAGCTTAGTGGTTAAGCAGATGAATATGGATATGCTTTCTGCAGTGTACAAACTGGAACATAACAGATGTGTGAGTTGCTTGTGTTTAAGACAGGCACAGCATAGACAGCTAGTGACGTAGTTCGGTTTCTATGGCAGTGACTTCATGTTATGTAAGGAAGTTGCATATACACAGCCCTGGTTGTCATGGTTCTGGGAATCCTGCTTTGAAGAGTCCTTTCCTGATCAACATTAAATAATGGCTTTAAAAACAATAAAATATTTTGTACTGCAGCTATTTAACTAGTGCTTTTAAAAGTTGTAATCTTATTTTATTCTTTTTAAAGCAATGGCAGTTTCAAGTTACTAATAACCAATGTAAAGGTTAAATTGCATCTTGAGAACTTCACTGTGTGTTTGAAAGACTTTGATTTTGGCCACTGCAGTATACAAGTGTGCCTCTCTTCACTATACTCATTTGAGGTTTTAAAGGCTTTAGGCATGCTAAATGCATGCAGCATGTCAGGCCAGAATTGTACTTTTATGTCAATTATGTGCAGAGAGCAAATTAAGTGACCCTTGAAGAGAGGAGAGAAGCAGTTTCCATAAAGGTTTCAATTACTAATTCTTAGAAGTAGAAAAAAACCTTGAAAAAAATGTGGAAAAAAATTTGTTTAAATGTGGCCTTCTAAAAATGGGCCTCTGTAACACTTCTCAGTGTTCCTTCAGTTATGAGTCTCTAATCTGGTACTGGCACCTGAGTTCTGAGCTATGATACGGGAATATGGCTGCAAATGTACACTGACTCCTTGGCCCAAGCCAAGGAATTTTGCTCACAAAACCTACTCCTTTATCTGGTTAAACTTTTCAGTAGTAAATTTATTACAATACCTAAAGGTTCTGTCTAAAACCTCATATTTTTGTTTGAGTATTAACATAGCATCATAGCTAATACAGTATCTTAAAACAGTGTGCCAGGAGTGTGAAGGTGGAGGAGAGGCAGAGCTCTGCAGAGTTTTTTGCTGTGTATACTTTGTCTGACCATATTTGCACTGAACTGAACATGAGGGGTGTTTTTAGTGGCACAATTCATTTAATAGGTCTTAAAAAATGATCTCACTCTGCATTCAGATACTGGCTGTATAGATCTGAACTCTTATTTGTGATTGTGTTGGTTTGTTTTTTTACTCTGGTGCCTGTGCAACCCTTTAATGAACACATGCCATTCAGACTCTTTATTAATGGGAAATAATAATATAACAGCGCTGGTTATGGCAGCACAGAATAGTATGATGAAGAACATTTCTGTGTGGCTTTGTGTGTTTTTTTTGGAAATACTAAAATGTGGTAAATAAACACTATAATAAAATAATCTTTCTCCTTCACTAATTTCTAAAAGACAGCTGTGCTTAAAGAATTTTGCCCATATCAGCCAAATGGCTCTATTTTGGAAACCCAACAATTTTCCCAAATGGGCTATGGTTATTACATTAAATGGCTGAGTGAAATTTGTATCTTTGAAGAGAGGGCATTTTTGTTTCTTTCAATCTTTTTGCAGTATATTTTCTGAATATGACTGAAAAACATGTACCTATGGATCTCCAGTAGAGAAAAGTGGAAAGCACAGATATAGGATTGATTTTTTTTCATGTACAGAATGGCTTAAAAATAATAAATGGGGTACAAACAGTAGCATTTCTCATGTATGTGCCATATAGTAATTTAACTGTTGATCTATTATTTCAAAATTATATGTGGGTTTTAACTTATTATTTTGGAATATCTACTTTGATGACTTCAGATTCTAAATCTTGGATTTTGCATAACACTGAAGGCTAGCACACCAATGTGTTTAAACTTGCTTGTTTGGAGTGTAGGTCACCTATTTAAATTTTAAAGATGTATTTACAAATAAATAAGACTTAACTCTGAAGTTTGTGGTTCCTTTTTACAAAGAGGAGACGTTTTCTTTTGGTCGTTCTACCTATGTCAAGTTCTAAGTGTCTTCAAAACATGCAAAATAGAAACTTTATAATGCAAAATCTGCAGGGATCCTTGTTGTCCTGGAAACTTAATTGTAGAAAGATCTGCCAGTAAAAATCAGTGTTTTTTTTAAAAATTCATCCACAATTATGTGTCTAAGAAAAAATGAAAGTCTGAAATGTTGTGGTAGGTTGAGTAGGGCAAGATACTGTTGTTGCTGCACTTGTTTAGGATTGTATGCAGTTGTCTGAATAATTGTGGTAGTTTGAAATATCAACGAATAATCCACTTACTAGTTCCACTTTTTAATTGTTCTTATAGGATTTGTATATTTCAAGTGAAGTTACTTTGAACATTTGTGTGTTCCTGGTTTCTGTCAGCTTTTTTTTAACCACTTCCTTCACACTTATCCTTTACGCTGTGTTTGGTGTGAAGAGTGAAAAATAATTGTAGTTTATTGCTGAGTTGAGACAACCCTGTGCTGTTTTAAATGCAGCATTCAAGTTCTGTGTGTTGAGACTATCGACATTATTTTAGTTCTTACTGTGCTCTCACGCTTTCATTTTCAAAAATACCTACAATGCACTGCTTCTGATGGGCAAAAGGCAGTATAGATTTGCTGTTGGTGCTGTAGACTCACTCCAGTGAAGTAACTCTGAAGGTCATCTGGCCTTATCCCTTGGTCAAGCAGAGTCATCTAGAGTCAGTTGCCCAGGACTGTGTCCAGACAACTTTTCAATCTCACCAAGGAGAGAGACTTCACAACCTTTGTGGGCAACCTGTGCTAGTGATAGGTTGGACATTGGAAAAGAGTTCTTTCCTGTGAGGGTGGAGATATGCTGGAACAGGTTGCACAGGGAGGTTATGGATGTCCCCTTCCTGGAGGTCTTCAAGACCAGGTTAGGTGGGACCTTGAGCAACCTGATCTAGCAGGAGGTGTCCCTGCTCATGGCAGAGGGATATGAACTGGGTGATTAAGGTCCCTTCCAACTCAAATCATTCTATGATTCTAGTGCTTTTCACTGAGATCATAAGAATATCTAGATGACAGGGTCAAAAAGCTTTTAAGCACCATTCTTAGTTTCCAACAAAACTTTTTTCTGTGTACACATGATGCCCTTTTAGTAATACAAAATGTATGATACAATGAAATACAGTAGCAGTTCAGTGCATGGTATTTCCCTATTAACAAGAGTTTAAATTCTATTTTTTATGCAGTTGTATTTAAGATAAGACTGTTTCATTTACAGCTGCTCTTAACTGGAAGGACCTGTGGGTATGGAGTGCAAAATATAGTAACTAGTGAAAAAAAATATACAAATTTCTGTTATGTGCTGGCTGATCAGTAATTACTGTTTTATTTGTCAAAACATATAGCTTGATATCTAACTCGACATCACCTTATAGCAAACAATACTTATTTCTTTGCATTTAGAGGATCAGTTGGATTCTGCTTCAGAATTTATTTATTTTTTTATTCTGTTTATAAAGGAAACATGTTTATCTGCATAACTTTTGGAAAACTATTAACCAGTAACTATAATCAGAAATCCTTCTAAACTGAAGTACAGAAAAGTGCAGGAAAGAAGCCATGTGAGTAAAAGAGAAAACTGATTAGCAGGCTTCTTTCTGAAGGAAAATAGTTAAGGATGGTCAGTATCTATTCAGTGCAGTTGAAAAACTTCAAGGTCTGCTGGAGTTTCTTGTGTATGATGATTTCATGGAACTTGTCTTCTTACTGTGAATGCTGTCCTTTTCCCAGGACTGTCTTATTGTTTTAAGCTTGATGTCTTAGAATATTGTGGTTTTCCTTCTGTTTAAAGTTTTTTATGCTTATTTTTAATTTAGTTTAGTTTAATTGTTCCCCTCCCCATTTTTTTTTCTCTTGGCTTGAATTTAGCCAATGTGTGTTGCTTTATGATAGCAAACATTGTCTGTATTCATGAATGCTACACAGACTTTTCTAAAATACTTGATGCTGAAAGGAGACTTGAAGCACTTATTCTGTTGTGGGGGGAACCTTGAGCAGAATACTAGATACCATATCACAAAATAGGTCTTAAGCAAAGTTTAAAATGTAGGAAGGACATTGATATTCAAAAGATCACTCCTGATAGAATTGCATAAATTTACATCTTTCATGTGCATGCAAAAATGAGTTATTGTAATATTGTGTGGTGTGAGATGGATATTGTGCCAACACTTATTTTGGCCACAAACAGGAGAAGACATAAGGAGGTTTACAAAATTGAAAGTATACCTCTTAGGTGGAACTACCTCTGTGTCTTGTGAGGCTTTTACAAATCCTGCATTTCAGAACATTCAGCTTTCTGGCATCGGGCTAGCAAACTATTAAACCAATTGTTGAATCTTAAACATGTGAATAGTCATGTTGGAGCGGCAGGTATATATCATGTACCAGCCTCAAAATGCTCAGTACGTACAGGATTGAGGCCCTAGGAAGTATAACGGAAATCAAATAATTGTCTGAGTTAATAGCGTACACTTACTGCAAATGAAAGCTCAAAAGAAAATTACCATATAGTGTTTCTTTTCCTTCTGTCAGCTTAACCATATGAAGAATGGGTTGTAACTAGCAAAAATGAGTAATTGTTCTAGGGATGAATATGTGTGATTTACATTATTAAAGAAAATTGTAACCATCCTTCGGCATGTCAAGTATTTGGAGTAGAATACAGAAAGCAAGATGCAGTTGGGTGGGTAATGTAGTGTGGTTTTCTCTTGTAAGCCTTCCAGGACAGAGCTGGTGTGCTCTGCTTCCTAGACCACCATGAGCTGCTCTCCCCTCTTCCATCAGGAGGTGTCTGCCTGTTCACTTGTTTTCACTATAGCTGTTTGATTTTACTGGGTACAGGTCTGTGAAATGCTAGTGTATAAGACCCAAAATTGCCATTGACATGTCAAGACCATGGAGTTGTACCTGAAGTCTTAAGAACATGGCCTTTTCTCTAACCATATATTGGAGTTACTTATTTTGTGCAATATTCTCAATATTTAAGCTCCTTGTATTGCATGCAGTGAGACTTCTGAAATATTTTATTCTAGGCAAAATCTTAATAAAGATTTGACTAAGTATTAGTTTTTACCAGCTAAAAGCTTTCATGCCCAGAAATGCTTCTTTTTCATCTTTTGGTATTTCATACAAGCAGGAATTAGAAGGATACAAAGAAAACAAGAAGAACTCTATAGAGTGTAGTAGGGATCACTGTTAATTATACTATGTTTGGTTGATATTTCAATTAAAAAACTGACATTTTGTAACATGATTGGTATAGGGTTTATGTAAAAATTACTATTTGCTGTTACAAGTAGCAAAGAATTTTTTTTAAGCAGTGGTACTGAAGGAAAAATATATCTAGTTCAGTCTCATTGAAAAAAGTGACTGGTTTTGTAATTTCTTATTTCATACAGTAACATGTAAACAATACTGAGAACAGTTTATGCTAGTCCTTCGAAAAGGAACGTGCTTTGAATACAAATCTCTTAAATAATCTGTGCCTACCTGTGAGGAGAAGGGTAATAAATTCTTGTATTCTGAGTGATCAGATTGTTGTACTTTATTTAACACTTTGCTACCAAAAATGTTAAGCATCTCAAGCTGTTATGCATCCTTGAAGTAATGAAATATGATACATTTATCCTCTGAAACTCTATAAAACCTGTCAAATAATGAAACTACTGTATTTTGTGCTTTAGTGGGATTGCAAATTCCGTAAGTCACACTGATAATCAACAGTGCATTAGTAACCCCAGCATGCATCTCAAGAATACTTCATGATTTTGATGGCAATTGTCTGCTTCCTCACAGTTATTTTAATATATGTGCTATATATTTACAGATATATGGAGTTTGGGGGTCATCCTCTTCATGTTGGTTTGTGGACAACCACCATTTCAAGAAGCAAATGACAGTGAAACTCTGACTATGATAATGGACTGCAAATATACAGTGCCACCTCATGTGTCCAAAGAATGTAAAGAGTAAGTAGAGTACTAAAGAACTAGGAAGCATTCATAGAAGTGGGTTCTCATTACCTTTGGGAGTTCCCCAATACTGTATTATAAGTGCAGAGTATTTCTTGCCTGTTAAGATATTATACCTACTGCTTTTGCTTAGTTGTCAGTATTTCTTCCCACTGATTGTGTAGTTTCTTGGGAAACAGTATTGCAATTTTTTTATTCTTTGTGTCTCCTCATACTAAGGTTAATTCCATGATAACTTCTTGCCAACAGGTTTTTCCCACGTGTATGAAACTTCATTTTGATTTCACACAATGTATTTTTCTTCTGTGTGTCTCAGTTGTCTTGTATTTTATAAATGATTGAAGGAGCTGCTCACTACTGACAGACTTTGGCCACCACTCTTGCTGACAAATTACAAGGTGTTGGTGAGAGTATTTTTTGGCAGGGATTAAAAAGGTAGTGATTCCTATACATTTCTGTTCAACATACAAGTTGTCAAAACCCAAGCAATATCACAGCAAGTTTTGCTCATCTCCTCCTGAAATTGCAACTCCAAATCAACATTCTAAGCAATCAAGGGAGAGAAATATTCTGTCTGCAAATACCATATGCCACTTAGGGAATCATGGCTCATTTTGTTGTGTTGTTTTTCTGCAGTGTTCACTGCAGCTTTTTGATGTTTTTCTATGTTCCAGTATTGCCTGTATTTCTCTATCAGTTAATTACCTCTTCAGTCCTTTTAATATATATCCCAATTGCATTACTTAAACTATTTTCCAGTGCTTGACTGGGTTCTTGAATCTGCAAAAGAGTAACTTTTCATTTTCTATATGAAAGTCCAGGTGCCTTTATAAATGTCTGAAAAATGCATCTAGGTTCTAGAGCAGAACCTGGGATTCTGTTGGTTGACACAGAAGGATATTGGTTACAGCTGTGATAATACAGACCATTCCTCTCTTCACATATCATCTGGGTGGTCCAGGAATCTAATGCATAGCATGATGTCTGGGATGGTTTTCCTGTCTTGTCATTAGTGTCTAGCATTTAATAGTAACATGGAAAAGCTGCCATCAGTGTTCCCAACAGCTTGAAGAGCCTTACATACAAGGACAGGTTTATAAGAGAGATCTTATCAGTGAATTCCATTAGTAAGTCTTTTGTGATGCTGTTGCTGAGGCCAGGAAACTTACTTTCTGTAGCCCTAATCTGTTGGCTAATCTATTGTAATCTGTTGGCTAAGGTTTACTTGCTGGAAGGCCCAAGTAGATCTGCTTTCTCTACAGTGATGCATCAACAATGTATGGTCAGTTACCCAAGTCCTGTAAGTTGGGTTTGCTTAGGGAGAAAACTGGGAATATTTAAAGTTCTTGCTTGGAAGGAAAGCATTTTTGGTGGTCTGGGATGTGCAAGCAAGCTTAAAGGAGGAGGCACATGTCGCACATTGGTGTGGTTTTACTACAGGTGTAATTTAAAAAAAAGTCAAATTAAGTATTTGTTTTGTTCCCTTTCTGTCAGAGTATTAACAGAACCAAAGAAAAATCTAGTCTCCCATGTCTCACTTCGCCTTTCCTTTTGGTAAAGGCAGATACCCAGCTACTAAGTATATATATGACTTTTTTGTATAGTAGAGTTTTAAGAAGTCTGAGTTAGCCTCCTTTTTTAATTCCATACATCTTTTCACACACTAAAATAATAATAAAATATTCTTTGCTTTGTAATTTGTGTGGCCTTGCAGCCTGAAGTTGCATGGTGTAGTATAGTTAGTGCAATAAAAAGCATTATGTGAGAGTTGCAGAGCTTTCATTCTACATATTGAAGCAATAAAGTTTCACTGAAACCTTGGCACTAAAACTGTATCCATGTTCTATTTCTTGTGCAAAGCCAAAAATACTTCCCTCAAGAATTCTTCATGTATAGTAGGTGAACAAGATGTGCTCTGCTAATCAAGTGATTTTATCTGTTTATTTGGGGAGTTCATGCACGCACTTTCCAGCCCTTGTAAACACTCAGTATCAATCCATTAGTAGGTTTGTCACTTCATCCTCCAGATAGTGTTTTGTTGTGGGTTTTTCTCTCTTATGGATAGAACAGATCACAGTTCTTTAAGGGATACTGAATAATCCAGTGTCAGATAGCTATTTCAGAAGAAAATATTTCTACTTATCTTGCCATTCCATATTCTTGGTGACAGCAGCAATAACAGAAAATCATATTTCTGTTACTTAACAGACCAGCCTGTAGGCCATCTATGACAATTGCCCTGTGAGACCGATTAAAAACAAACTAACCAGAAAAATCAGGTTAAGAATCTAAGCATGGTAAATAAAACCTGCAGTATTTGTGATATTTTTTTAAATAAGCAAATTGTTTTTGTTCAGCAATATTTGGAATGTCTGAGAAGAAATAATTTCCCTTCACATTAGCAGTCTCTACAGTAAGCAAAGATTTATGTGGACCAACAGCAGAAAATTTCTTCCTAGTGTTGCTTTTACAATGGCTGCTTTTTAAACATGTGAGTGCATTTTGTTTAGATTTATTTTTTATTCCCAGTCTAATTACACGGATGTTGCAGAGAGACCCGAAGCGAAGGGCATCTTTGGAAGAGATTGAAAACCATGCATGGCTCCAAGGAGTTGACCCATCTCCTGCGACAAAGTACAATATTCCTCTTGTGTCATATAAAAATCTGTCTGAGGAGGAACACAACAGTATAATACAACGCATGGTTCTTGGTGATATAGCAGACCGGGATACAATCGTGGAGTAAGTTGTCAGGTTTTTATATGCAGTTTATTTTGTGTATCTGTCACTTTTGAAGAATGTAATGAGAACAAGGGCTCTTCAGGGCTTAAGTACCAAACAAACAAAGTATTGCAATCTTGCTCTGTGAGAGTATATTCTAGGATAAGAAATACTTCATTAGACCCAACCTTAGGAAAAACTTGAAAAAAATGTTTTGGAACAGTGTAGGATTCCTGCAGTAGTTTGCAGTCTTAAGTAAACTGCTTTGAAATTCATCCTTTTTACTTGTGTTTCATATGCATATTTGGGGGTGATAAATTCTAGCATTTTTTCCATAGTACATTTCCACTATACCTGGATGTTTGCTAATTGAAAATATTTTTCATTATTTTTATATAATTCAAAATAGTCCTTGTCACTGAGCGAGCTTACTCATAAGCTACATAGTTTCCTCTAATAGATTAAAACCCAACATTGAAAATATTCCCCAAATTGAAAGAGGACTTAATTTTTTTTTTCTATTTGTTTGTGTAAGCTGGAAAAACTGTTGCTATCTTACTGTTATTGGGGAGGGGTGGGAAGCAGCAGACTAACTTTTAAAGCTTTTAGCTGCAAAATAGTGGCATCCTTTCTGAGAGAAAGTCTCAATGATGCCTCCTGGCCTATCAACTTAATTTTACTGTAAACTGAAAGTGACAGCACTAAAATGAAGGCTTTTCCTCCAGTTGTTGCATAAAGAAATCTTAGTACTATGTCGTTGTATGTGCCAGTAGAGAAGCCCATCATAGATGCATAGTATTAATGAGATACTATTTCATCATTTAAAGAATTCTCAATAAAGGAAGAATTTCTTAATTTTGTTGGATGATATTTTGAGGATGTCCTCATGCAACTATAATTAGCTGGTTGGCTCCTCATTTTTAATAAAACCAAGACATGCTTGTCAAAACATCAAAAATAGGCAGTTGTGTTTTCAGGCAGTCTTCCCACTATGAGTAGTACAGCATGTTGTGTGAGATGCACATCCACTTTTTAGAAAACCACTGAGGTATGGTTTATTTCATGTTTTGTGCTTTCCTTAGGGCACTGGAAACTAACAAATACAATCACATCACTGCTACTTACTTCTTACTAGCTGAAAGGATTCTGCGAGAAAAACAAGAGAAAGAAATTCAGACCAGATCTGCAAGCCCTAGCAACATCAAAGCTCAGTTCAGGTGAGAATTTACGAATTTAAATTTTTTACCTCCCTTAATGTGAGTATTACTGAATTGCTCAAGTACTTGTTTCTTAAAAACAAGAAGATACTTACTGATTGCAGATTTTTAATGTCTTTAAAGTGCCGTGGATGCTTCAGAAGCTGTTCAGAAATCAGTTACCAACAGAGTTTTCAGTTCCGTACCACGTTCATGGAATGTCTAATCAATTTGAATTCTGTATCTGAAAGTAGTAAGTTTTCACACCTGCTAGGAAAGGGCACATTCATTGACCTTCAGTTCCTTATACAAACTGTGTATGTAATGATCCTGGAAAAAAATAGCTTAGCAAACAAGTAGGTTATGTTCTTTTTCATATCAGTTGGTGTACCTGTTGTCTAAGAAAAACTGTTGAATTAATTGCTTTAATCGCCCATTTCAAGCTATGGCCATACTTTTTTTTTTTAACAAAAACATGATTAAAAAAAACATAAGGTGAAGTTCCCTGAGATTTTTCAAATTAAGCTTGTGACACAGTAAAACAAAAGGGAATGTTGGGGCTCTGGCATCTAGTTGGTATTGATAAGTTCAACTCATCCATTTGCTCTGCAACCAGTTATCAATGCGTACCCCCTATTTTCAGTGACAGCAGTATATGCTTTAAAAAAACCAAACACAGGGTGAATAGTGTAGTTTCTACCTGTGTATTGGTATTGGAGGATACATGTTTTGATAAGTTACTTTTCATAAACATTTTGTTTTAATTTGCTCAGTTAAGCATTAGACTATGAATAGGGAACCAGTCGTACTGGAAAAAATTCTTATTTTGGCCCATCTAAGCAATCTTTCTAGTGAAGGTGGAGGATGTGCTGAGGCATTTCCATTAATTTTTGTTCCTGTACCTCCAGTCTCTTCAAAAGTTGCCTTTCAGGTTTTGGTAAAATATTATTTGTAACTATTAGCAATAGTAACAGTTGTTAGTAGCTAATCTCTTCATGAGAGACGACTTAGTAAGTGCTTGTGCTGATGTTTGGAATTGCTGCCTGCCTTCAGTGTGGTTAATCTGTCTGTAGGATTTGGAGAAAAAGACAAAACAGCCTGTTCATTTTCTTTGGCCTAACTGCTAAAAGTCAGATGCTACTACTTCAAGCTCAATCTAGAAAAAATGGACACTTGGTATAAATTAAGGGCATGCACTTTGGAAAATTGGTTTAAGATAAGTTCTCTTCATCAGTTGTTAATTTGGATTTAGGCTGAGATTTTGAGTTTTAGAGGAGGCTCTTAATACCATTCTGTCTCCCTGAAGAACTAGTTGTTTCTCTCTGAACCTTACCAGTGGTACCCAAGAACTTGGTCATCTCCACACCAACTGCACCCCATGTGGTGTACTGGAGTAGACTGGTATGTTGTTGCTGCACTGAAAATTTCATTCACTGCATGGTGGCTTTATGGTATGTTGTGCGGTTACAAGTTACTTTAGAAGAGTTATTGTTGCAGGCAACTAAAGGTTGCCTACAGAACCAAGTGGTCTGCAGTTTTGCTGTTCCAGATTTTACCTCTTTTGAAGGGTAATACTGTAACTTTCATCTGCAGTTCTCTCAAATGCTCATCCTCACAGAATCTTACGGTTGGAAAATACCTCTAAGATCAGAGTTCAACCATCCACACAGGAGGAGAGAAAAAACGAACAAAATAACCACAACACAAAAAGACCCAGAAAAACCCACCATCCTCTTATGTATATTTCTTTTAAAAAGAAATCCAAGCAAGAGCATCAAATGTGTCTAATGCTAAGTATTAGATATAAAAGAAATTATTTTAGAGTAAAAAATCGAGTTTAACTTCAAATGAAAATCCTATAACTATGAAATCTGCTTTTAAATTATTGAAGTTTTTTTTCTCTGCATCATTGTCACTCCTTCAGTAGAAGACCTGCTCCAGTTATATGAGGAACAGGATCAAACAAGGTCATTGACCCTAAATCTCGATGCATGTGTAAAATTGAATGGAGCAGTTGAAGCATGCCTTATGAATATTAATTTTTTCATGACAAGGAGATCAAGCATAAACTCAAGAACTGTTGCCCTTAATGGTCTCAGGTAGCAATTCCTTGTCTTCATGATGGTTCTAAATTCAAAGTGTCTATATAGAATGACCTCATGGATAAGGCAACAAAGTAGTGTATTACTTTGATTTTGAGACTTCAAAAGACTTAAGAAAAAAAAAATGAACTTGCAACCTGGAGCTTCCCTTCTATCTCACTCTCCCCTCAGGCCTCCTGGGAATAAGGGGTGGGGGGAAGGGAGGCAGGCATGGGCTGCTATAGAGAGATAAACATACTGTAGTGAGGAGGTTTATTGCCTGGAAACTACAGTACTGTTGGATACTATATTTACCTTTTATTGTGACAGCCACAGAACTCTTCCTTTTTTTTTTTCTGACAAACCAGCTTGTTCCTAAAGCATAGTTAATCCTTAAAATGTTTAAATTCTCAAATTCTGCCACTTTGGTAGTTAGATTTCTAAATTATTTAAGTCCTGTTTGTTAATCATAGACAGTTGTTTGTGTTTAAAGTAACCAGCATAGCACAAGTCATCAGAAAACTAGGTCAGTGGTTTCCAGCATTTCTGGAGTCAGCTGGGGCCTAAGGGAGGATGCCAGTGTCAAACCAAGGAGGACCACAGTCCAGGCACCACTTCTTGTCTGGACAGCTTGAAACTGAGCTGCTGGTTGTGTGGTCTCCCTCCAGCCAGTGCCCCTTACCTCACTGGAGGGGAACTGGTATGAGGGCACCAGCAGCTCCCCATGTCCAATGAGAAATCAGGGAAGGACTACATGGACTCATATGGGTGTGTTGGCAGCCAGGTCCTGCTATTGGAGGATGCTGGTGGATTTTTTTATCACTGGTTTGCAAAGCACTTTGAACTCTGCAGTTAGGCTTGATGAGTTTAATGTTGGCTTTAATGAAGTACTTTTCCTCAAAGCTCATACAATTGGGAAGACAGGTGTCAATTGCCACCTGTGCAGACAAGCATCTCACACTTCAGGATCCTTTTCTGTCCAGGCATGACAGAGGCAGCCTTGTGCAAGTGCAGCCATAGTGCAGGTGCTTCCATTAATGATAAACACTTAAAAAGAACATGTTTAGAATAAGAATAGCAAAGAGGTGTCTGAGCTTTCCTTGTTTCTTCAGCTTGACCTCTTAACACAGTGAAGTTCAGGAAGCTGGTATGAGCCTTCTTTGTATGCAGGCTGTCTGAGCAGATATCTGGGGTCACACTTGGTGTGAATCATTCTCTGCTTTCTACCTACACCTTGCTTCTAAAATGGGCTATAAAGTCATGCGGCCCTTTCTTTTGGCACTCCCAAAATACAGTTGGTAATGTCTTGTAATACACTATCAATAAGTGAACAGAGGCCTCCACTACAGCTTGTCATGTGGTATGCAAGAGTGTTTTAGCTATATAAAGTTACATTTTTAAATTACAGATAACTCTTACTTTGAGAGGTTAGAAAAAATGTCTTGCTTATGCCGAGTGAAGCAGTTGAAGAATTATTCAGTGTTTAGATATTGGTCTTTTGGATTAGGCTTTCAAAATACAAAGAGAAATACTGGCAGTCTTTGTTCTTTATTTAGTCTGTGTGTATGATGAGAAAATCACTATATATATTGGGATTTACAGTGAAAAACAAAACATTAGTTAAGAGTTTAAATACTGGTATTAAGACATCAGCTGATAACTGTAAAAATTATTTACATTCAAGTGTTAACTTTCATTTTGAGCTAATGGAGTACAGAGCCCTACATTTTGAACTTTGATTTATGGTTTATATTCTTAGGCAGCTTGAGTGCTGGATTCATGCAGCTGGATTATTCCAGTTGCTCAGCTAAGGACAAACAGATAATCTTAATTCATCTGTGTTTAAAATTAAAGGGGATTTTGTAGAATAGAGCTTGGTCTGAATGAGACTTACTGAAAATGAGAATGTGTCTTAAGACTCAGCTTTTCAGTTTGAGTCATGTTAATTGTAACCTAATTTTATTCTCTGAATGCTGGGAAAAAATAAGATTAAAAGCAGTTTGCAATACTGTCTTACTTGAGTTGTGCCTGAATAAACTTGCATCTTTCTACTACTTCAGGTTATTTTCCTTGAGACAATTATTTAAAGTGCTTTTTCACTTTAAGTGATAATTCATTTTCTGAGAGCAGTGAAATATTAAGATTTTGGCTGAGAGTAGCCAATGCAATTTCTAAACTACGCTTCTGTATAAATGATGTTCCTTTCACATGCCACCCAGCAGGCCCATACATGTGGTAGTACTTGTGCTGCTCCTTTGCAGATCTTACACATTCTTCTGTGTTCTGAAATGCTCACCATGATCTAACTTTCCTTTTATACTTTATACTTGTTTACATAGGCAATCGTGGCCAACAAAAATTGATGTACCCCAAGATCTGGAGGATGACCTCACAGCTTCTCCTCTCTCCCATGCAACTGTTCCTCAGTCACCAGCTCGCACGGCCGAGAATGTTCTCAACGGCCACAGAAGCAAGGCCCTCGGAGACTCAGCCAAGAAAGAAGATATCCCTGAATTAGCTGGACCTGCACTTTCAGCTGTCCCGTCGGTGAGCTTAAAACCCACTACGAGTGGCCGGAAGTGCTTGTTCAGAGTAGAAGAAGATGAAGAGGAGGATGAAGAAGATAAGAAACCTATTTCTCTTTCCACTCAAGTTGTTCTGCGCCGCAAGCCTTCAGTTACAAATCGTCTGACTTCGAGAAAGAGTGCGCCAGTCCTCAATCAGATCTTTGAGGAGGGCGAGTCAGATGATGAGTTTGACATGGACGAGAACTTACCCCCGAAGCTCAGCAGGTTAAAAATGAACATTGCTTCACCGAGCACAGTGCATAAACGCTATCACAGGAGGAAAAGTCAGGGCCGAGGCTCGAGTTGCAGCAGCTCAGAAACAAGCGATGATGACTCGGAAAGCAGGAGACGCCTAGACAAAGATAGTGGGTTTACTTACTCCTGGCACAGACGGGATAGCAGTGAGGGGCCGCCCGGCAGCCAAGGAGATGGTGGTGGGCAAAGCAAACCAAGCAATGGAAACGGAGGGGTAGACAAAACCAGCCCAAGTGATAACAACAAAGGTGGGGGGAGCCCTTCCGGCAGCTCTGGTGGTAACACCAACAACACTTCAGGTTCCACTCGGAGATGCGCTGGATCTGGCAACTCAATGCAGCTGTCGTCTAGAAGTGCAGGGGAACTGGTTGAAAGCCTGAAGTTAATGAGCCTTTGCTTAGGCTCACAGATTCACGGCAGCACTAAATACATTATTGATCCTCAAAACAATCTGTCCTTTTCCAGTGTAAAAGTACAGGAGAAATCAACATGGAAAATGTGTATTAGTTCCAGCGGAAGCGCAAACCAGGCTTCGTCGTTGGGCAGCCTAAAATTTTTTTCTGACCAAATGTCAGATGCAGCCAACAAATTGGAACGGATAAAGAACAGGAACTTGAAAAACAATGTGCTACAACTACCTCTCTGTGAAAAGACTATATCTGTGAATATTCAGCGGAACCCAAAGGAGGGGCTGCTGTGTACCTCCAGTCAGACCAGTTGTTGTCATGTCATTTGACAATGACCTGACTTCCATAGCTCAATTTACTTGACAGCATCATTCTTCCTGTTCAGAGCTGTGAACACCTTGTCAACAGACCCCTTTTTGTCGTCTTAAGATTTTTAAGTGGGCTTTGAGCAGTTATTTATTACACTTTAATTTTGTGTTTGCTTGTTGGTATGACAATGCATGGTCTCTGCATGCTGCTAGCCAATATGTTTTTCTTTTTCGACAAAACAGAATATTTTATTGTGTAATTTTTACATTTTTTATTTCACTATGGAAGATCTGGATTAAATTAAAACCAGTATCTGGATCTTAATGTAAATGGAGCACTTAGAAGTTTCATGTTCTGCACTTAAACTAGAGAGAGAAGCTTTTGTTTGCTTGTGAAATGTTAATTCTTGTTCTGACCTTCTGTGATATCTAAAATACGTGATACGTGACATATTTCTATGTGTCTGAAACAGAACCAAAGCAATAATGTTTTGATGCTGAAAACTCTTCAGGGAGCTTTCAGATGTTCCAAGGCTTGTACAAAGCAAAGATGCACTGAAGATTAGTGATCTTGAAATATGATTTTAAACCCACACCTATTTGTCTTAAGCTATGATATGGATAAAGTTGTGGCTCAAAAATTAAACTGAAAAGATCTTGTTTTGCTAGAGGCAATTTTTCTTTTTAAAAAAGGCGAGTAGCTTTGTAAGGCTTTCTCCCGTAGTTATATGTTAATATTACAAGCAGACAATCTTTTTTTAATATAACAAAGGTAAATTATTAATCTACTTCTGAATTTTAACATACTAACTGAAAATATTTGTGTGAATCAATTCTGTTAGTGTATCATGACACTTATTATTTTTACGTTGTTACCTTGTAAACCTTCTTCCCTGTCTTCTCTTTC
>NW_009952263.1:1509908-1609024 GCF_000747805.2 Chaetura pelagica
TTTCCCTCCCTGAGATTTCAAAAGGCAATAAGGGATGGAAAATCTTTAGGTAATTGGATTCAAACTGAAAATGTCGTCGTCATTGACATTTTTCTCATTATTACTCTTTTAAAGACTTAAAATACTGCTGTTTCCCACATGTGCCACTTATTTTCCCTCACTAATTATGCTTTTTCATAAAGTCAATTAAAAATAGCATATAGGAAAGTATTTATTTTACAGCTCTTAGCCTTCCTGTTGGGTTTCCCATTGCCATGGCAAGGTCTTGATGTAGAGCATTTCTGTACAAAAGGATACTTTTGACCAGATGAATTAACTTTGTGGAATTTTATTATCTAGAATAAAATATATTGCAGATTCCTAGTTTTGGGAAGGGCAAGAATGTTTTATTTTTTCATGCTGTGCACTGGGTCTTCTAAGCAAGTGAAACTGGTGGTATTATGTAGCAGTGCCCTGGGCAGACACTGGATGTCTGAGAGGAGTTTACACTGTTGAGCATCTTGTAACACTTGCAGAATGGTCAAATACAGCACATTTCATGTCACACAGAGTGAGCAGAGCACCAAAGAACTGTTAAAGCTGGGTCATAATGTGTACAGCTCGTGACAGCTGCTCTTGATTAGTAAAAGATTTTACTAAGAGAGTCTAAATTGCATGGGGTATTCTTACTGGCTAGCCTAGCCAGGGATGATGCATTCTGCTTCCTCAACAAGGCAGAGGATAAGTGTTTTACTGCTTTACATTTTAAACTCTAGTTGCAGTTTAGTCAGTGTGGTATTTATAAATCACAAGCTACAAGAATAGATGTGTGGGTGAAGCCATAGAACATATTTGCTTGAAATTTTTGAGCAGGGATCTTACCAAGGGCCAGAAATGAGATGTGTGGTTCACAGATGGTGAGCGTAACATCCAAGTAGGAGACAAGTTTATAAAGGGCATTGGCAATAAACTTATTTGTTGCAGCTTTTTTCCAAGTATTGTAAATACTCTTTCCTGATAATATGTACAGCCTTGGAATGGCACCTTTTAACTAACCCCAGGTGTATTTTGTTTCCAATGTTTTTATATACAACTGTATATATGGTGCTCACTTTAGAACAGCAGTGTTGACCATTTATGCTGCATAGTTGTATTATAGCCTTATAGTTGTGTGTGGCTGGTTGAACCTTTGGGCGTACAGATGTTCGTCTGAGTGGTGTCCGTTCCCCGTTTGTTGACAGGTGAATGACTGTGCATGTGGTGTATGTTGTGTTATGTTGTCATGTAAAAGGAAGGGCGAGAATAACCACTACATTAAGATAATATTGGACCAAACTATTTAGAGCAAGTAAACAGTTTCTTGTACCCCTTAACGTGTCTTTAAAAGTTGCATATAGTTACAGTAGTGTATAAATTAAATATTGTGGAAAACCAATTAGTCTTGTATTTTTCTGTATGTGTGTATATAAATATATATATTAAAAAAAATGTACCTCTAGCAACTTAATCTGTATTTAATATGTGACAATCTTGACACAGAATTTTAAGAGTAGCAGTATAAATAAGCAGAATTAATGAACAGAAATATTCAAATTTCTCACCAAGAAAGAATCCATGTGTGTGTGTTAAGAGGGTACAGAAATATCAGCTGATCTTACTGCTTCCAGCAATGTTTGGCTTTTTCATTGTATAAACATTCATGGTGTGCAACAGAAATGGAAAATCCAGTTAATAAAAGTGATATCTTGATTGATGCATAACTGATGATGTGCACGTCACTGCCCTTTGTTACTCCTGGTGTTTGCTGTGCGAGGGCGGTACCAGCTCTTGGCTGGCTGCCCTGGGCTGCAGCTTGCTGGGACTGCTGCAGGCACTGAAGAGCTCCCACTGAATAGCACTGATCAAGGTCATGAGAGTGATAAATTAAGCAGAAAGCAGTAGAAACATAAGCTTAAAAAATAGCTTGGTGTGTGGAGGCATGTGAACGTGCCGACTTTTCAGTTATTCTCTTGCATTGATCAAACTTGTTCGTTTGGGCTGAAGTTCTCTCTGTTGGCATCTGCTAAAATAGCTTTTTCTTTAAAGGCTGAGGTAGCAGTTCCTTAGGCAGAGCTTCAGGATGGATGAAATTGTTTAATAAACTTTACCAGCTGCATGTTGATACCCTAGTCCAGCTTAACCACCTTAGCAAACCTGGTGCTGTTCTGGCAGCTCAGGAATACACAATACAAGGGGCTGTCCCTGTGCCCAGGTAAGTCGTGTGCACCTGTGTTGGTCACAGTGAGGGGAGGGAGGCCTCACCTACCTACTCTCTGATAAAAGAAGGTGCTTTATGTGTCTTAAGTTGTTCTAGTGGAGTCTGCCAGACCTGCAGAGGTGGTGTGCATAATACATACTTATCATGTGATAAACTTTCACCAGTACAGAATGCATGTTTTTAATGCAATCCGCAACAGTTAGTCCTTGCAGCATAAAATGGCTAGTACTAAGAAATGTTAGCATCAGCACTGACATACATGTCAGAAGGGAGCAGCAGGGCCTGCTGACTGTGCACCATGTGATGGGACCTTGAGGCAAAGCTTTTGTCACCCAAACTGTCCAAGGTCTAAAAGCAGTCTAAGATGTAGCACTCTCTGCAGGTGTACTCACATGTAACAGGATCCTGGGTGTTAATTCCACTTAATTTACTGCAACTGCTGCACAATGTACACTTTACAACTGTCCCACATTGCAGTGTTTAGGCTGCCACGTGCTGGAAAACATCTGCTTCTGAATGTGGGGGTCTGTCAGTACAGAGCTGAGACCTAAGCTCAGCTCCAGGCACATGCTGTCACTTATAAACTGTCAACACCCATGGCTGGTGCAGAGCAGTGTGTATTTTTTCCAAGTTAAGGTGAAAAGCAGTCCAGGTTGAGGCCTGAGTAGAGCTCACCCCTGCTCCTGACACACATTCTGCCTGTTGTGCCACAGCAGCACAGGCTGTAGTGCAGTGCATGGGGCTGCCAAGAGATGGTGGCTCCTGGTTGCCTTCTCACATGTTACTAGCCCACCCTTGGAGCTGGCTCTGGTGACCTGTGATTGAAGCAGCTCAGCACAACCTGCTCAAGGTCTTCTGCAGGGATTTAACTGCCCATGAAACATGAATCACAACCAGCCAGTGAGGGTATGGAGTGTTTGGCAGGCTTAGAGGGATTAATGGCATTTACCAGGTTATGTAGTTAGATGCAAATGAAGTGAGTGCTTGATGAGGGGCTGGCTGTGCAGAGCCCTGCCCACAGGACACTGCCAGGGCTGAGCTGCAAGGCCCGGGGCTGGAGGGGGCAGCAGGAAGGGAGCGGCCAGGGGACTCCTGGGGCTGTGACCAGGCCTCAGTGGATCTTGTACTGCCCTCCTCTTTTAAGGCAATAAGGCCCAGCACCAGCATCTCAGCAGTTGGTACATGCAGGTCACTTTTTTTTTTTTTTAAGATTAATTTTTCATTAGCAAATAAAGAAATGTGCCAGCTGGTTCCAGAGAAAGCCTGGCATGGCTGACTGGCTATGTACAGAACTGGGGCAAACTGGAATGTGCCAAACATTAGTGACAACCCAGCCATCATAGCAGCCTTCCCATGGTTAAGTTGTTCATGTGGATCAATCACAACCACTCTGTCAGTCACGACTTCCAGATTATTACTTGCTTCCAGTAAAAGATGTTTGAATGACAACACTTTGATGTGACTATGCCTGGGAAAGCACAGTGGTGACTCACCTGTTGAGTTGCCTGCTGGCCGGGGCTTTGTCCCTGTCCAGTCAGGACAGTGTCTGAGGGACAGACAGACTGACCTCCTCAGGAACAACGGCTGTGTAGATGTCTTAGGCTGCTCCTTTTCTTTGAAGTACAGGCTGTGGCTATTTTTATTTTTTTTTTCCCAGCTTAAAATTGTAATTACTTGTAACATGCTGACTCAGTTTGGCTATCTGTGTGTATTACAAATGATGTCAATTTCTAGAAGTCAAGAACCCTGAATTAGTGACAGAGTAAAGCTTATTATACTAGGGGGAAAAGAGATGATCTCTATTTACTTTCCCAGATGGTAGAAGAATCATGTCATATGAAAACAGCAAGTTTACTTGATACTTCAGAGAACTGGAAAAGCATGGGGATTTTGTAAGGATGTCACTAGGCTCTCAGACCTGTCACGTCAGATGTCCTTAGGAATTAATTTCAGCAAACCCTTGTGTAACACCTTCTATGTCTTCCCCTCGCTCTGCTCTCTTGGGAAACACAGGGCAGGGGGAGGCAGGAAGGGAGGATTTGTTTTTCTCTGGGCACTTGGGTGCCACGTGCACGCAGCTCGAGTGCCCAAGGCTTGGGAGAGGCAGGGCTCAGCGCTGCCGCCCCGGGAGCTCCGAGCGCTCTTGCAGCCTGCCCAGGATTGGCCTTGTCACACCAGTGATGACAGCTGCCATCGTCAACTGTGTTATATATCAAGCAGTTGGGTGCAGAGAGAGCCCTCCTCTCTGAGGCATCTGACTTCAGAGCTGACAGGTGAGTTACCAGGCTCTGCTGCCAGCTCCAGCCTGATGCTGGCACTTGCCCCTGACTCTGGGATGAGACATGGGAGAGAGTTCCAGAAGAACACACATGGTGGCAGTAGGTATGGTTCCCACTGGCTTTGCTTATTTGAATAAGGAAGTAAATTCTCAATTGATGTGAGTCGTGAATGAGATTTAAGATTCATTCTCTCAGACCATGGTAGCATAAAATAACGAGCTGCTTGCCTGCTTACAGAGGAACCTTTCCTCATGTAACGATTCCAGCGCTTTCTCTTGTCAAGTTCACAGGAGGTGCAGCAGTCCAACAAATACAGTAAAGAACTTGAGTCAGCAGATCCCTCCAGGCCACACAACTAGACCTGTGGCTCACAATGTACCCAATGAGAGAACTTCAATATCACCAGTATATTACTTATAATTGCCCTTTTCCAGCTTAAAAATTGGTAGTAATTGCTGCTGCTGAAGAGCCATGTAAAACCCAACCCTTATGGATAGGTACAGACTATGCCTATGCAGTCTTCCCCAACAGGATGTCTCCAGACTTATCCTAGGTTTCTCCCTAAAGCTTCAGATCAGAGATGCACTTACTTTATTTCTTAGACCCAGGCATCAGAAGAACTGGCACAGACCCTCATTCCAGACAGGCCCAGAGCCAAGGCTGTCTCTGGAGGGCTCTCTCTATGTGGGTAACAAACTGTGCCATCGACCTCCAGGGATGCACTCGCTACCCAGGAAGGGGGCACAGGCAAAGCATGAATGGGTCTGTGCCTAGCCCCAAGGAAGCCACTCAGAGCCTGTTCAGGCTTTCCCCAACCCCCCATGGACTCACCACGATTTGCCCAAAGGGCATGACCTGCAGCTTCAGCTGTCACCCTACATAACTGCTCAGTGACCCCAAGGAAGGAGACAGAAGACCCTTATGGAGAACCAAACACCTCTGATCCAGGTGGCTTTGCTGCTTTCACTGCAGTACACGTTCCCCTTTGTCCTGTAGCCCACTGTGTCCTCCTCTATTGCACGCTGAGGAAAACAGGACAACAGCCTTGCAGGTCAGCTCTGCACCAGGGGCTGGCCTGAGCACGATGGGACAATGAGGGCTGCACACCCATGTGCCCTGGGGACACACTTACCAGACGGGAACAGACACACAGATGTCACAGATTGTGAATGGCAGTTACAGGTAAATATTTATTCTGTCTAGTATCTTCATCTGACAACAGACTTTTTGGCAGTAAATTTCATCCCTAGCATCCCACAATTTTTAGATGCACCTACAGCAGACAGAAAAAAACCCAATATGGAGACATTTGGAAAAGCATAGAGAGAAACATTTTTTCTCTCAACTAAGAAAGGAAAACAGGTGACATCACAAATGTAAAGAAAAAAAACAACAAACAAACCAAAACCCAATATAAACCCAGTATCAAACCTGTAGTAAAAGGATAAAGTGCAGCATTCAGAGGCATAGGAGCTAAATATCAGTTCAGTGACAGAATATTTGGCAATATACAGGTAACGTCTCTCAGCAAGATAAAGTGATGTTTATGACAAAACCCCCATCGTGTTTGTGTAGCAGCTGTGATGCATCTAGAACAAATCCTAACCTTATAAAACAGAAGATTACCATGCTTCTTTCTCACTCACACTAAGGAAGGTCTTAATTCCTCCAAACTTACTAGTTTTAGGTGAAGAATCCACCTAACAAACCGTATTATCCCCATTTGCAGGTAAGGAAACTAAGCGGAAGTGATTTGCCCAAGGCAAAGGCAACAGCTAATGTCACTTAGGTCAGTGGCTGCTTAAACCATACCAGTGATTTTCCTGTTAGTCTACAGGAAGCAGCAGAATGGAAGGCCCACAAGGACAACCACAGTCAGTTTTGTAAAAATCATTACTCTTTCTTTTTTTTCCACATGATCACAGCTGAGACATGACTCCATTAATTTTCCAACCCAGCTCAGAAAATTATTCCAGACACCTGATACAGTTGCTATCAGCAAAACACACCAACTTTAAGCTCACAAGCCAGCACATTTAACATACCAGCAGAATCTCTTCAGCTACAACAAGCTCTCAAGAACATATTCCACCAGAATCCCATCCCACAGATTTTTCTTCTCCTTAACTGTTCCCTCAAAAACACTTGAACAAACATGAGCTACTTCAGATGAAAGTGGGCAAGAAACTGCAAAGCTTTCATGGAGAATATGCCAGTCTCCTCAAATCAGCTTCATTTTTGGGGATCTCGACAGTGCTACAGGAAGGGAAATGTCCCTCAGAGATCCTTGTTGATTGCTGAGGGCAGAGCCTGTGCAACCACAACCCTGCTGCAGTTTCAGCAACAGGCAGTGAAACAGCAGCAGCCTGTGAGATACCCCTGAAATAGCAGCAGCATGGGGGACACACGGTGGGAGAAGCAGGAACAGAAAGAGCAGCTGTAGCCCTGTTTTGCTCCTCTTCCCAAGGGAATGGAGTAGATTCTTACTGGGTCAGGCTTGCAGAGTTGGAGAAATGCTATTTTTAAGCTCCAGACAGAACACATTATTTTGGCTTAGTTATAATTACTCTGCTGTGGGGGCCCTGTGGCAGAAATCTGAAATGTGCAAAGTAGGCAAATACCTCAATTATTATAACAGCAGATTTTTCCAAACAGAATTCCAGCTAGTATTGCATATAGGTAAGTTACATCTATCAAATCTGAAGGTCACAGTAGGAGAGAATGAATTGTCTCAAGGTCAGGGGAGCAAACACTATAGATTTTGGTCCTATTACTGCCAGAAAACAATGAAACATCAGAAAAATTACCTATTTATGAAATGCAGGACAAAAATCAGGCATTCACTACATACACGAGTATTTGTATATTGAGTATCAAGTTTAATTGATCTGTAACTGTCAGTCTGTATAACCAAAAGACCCATCTTACAAGAAGGAAGTTCAGGAGCCAGGACTGTGACACCAAAATCTAATATAAATTAAAAAATAAGTACACTTCATAAATTACTGCTCAGCAATCTGTTCCCGACTGAATGCTCCTTACCCAACTTTTGAAAAGGTTTTAGCTGTGGCTTATATTTAGATAACTGGCACACAGGAGTGTGTAATGCATACTTTACAATATATATGTTAAAATATTTCTCAGATCATATAGGGGACAACCATGTATATCATTATGCAACATATTAAATATTTAAATTAATTTGCTATGTGCAAACAGCAGCTCATAAGCACTCTTTGAAATAATACAGGATTGATTAGCTATTGTAATAAAGGGGCAAAAGGGGCAGTAACCCCAAAGAGACAGTACACTGTGAATTATAAGCAAGTTTACCTTCTTTTTTTTCTTCTTTCACAAAGCTACAGTTGAAAACTCTAGTTAGCTTCTGGATGCTTACCCACAGAATCTGTTTTCAATCACTGGAAGCACAGTGAGCCTGGCAGATTTTCCACCAGACTTAGCATAAGCTGGAGTGCTTCATTTGGTGTTCACCAATTGCACGTGGGAAGCAAAGAGAGCCAGAGAAAATACCTTTTGTTGTGGTGTCAGGCAGAGAGTATTTACCAAGTGTCATATAAGCAGGTGCCACCTACTGAAGAGATGGTGGAGTGCACACAGAACTACACACCATCTTAAATGCAGAAGTGCCCATGCCCGCATGTGACAGCTTTAGTCATCCTCCTTCCTTGGTGTTCACTCCTTCAGTGACTCAGCCGCCAGCTGCATTTGCTGTGAGGGAAGGGAGAGAAAGAAGAGGCAGGATAAGTGCAGTGGCAGCAGGAAGAATGACACAAAACAGCTAAATCCAAAAGCAGGGCACTTCTGAATCCAACTGAACAACAAACTGACACAAAATAATTAACACAAGCTTCGGTGGTTAAAAACAAAACCACGAATCTGTCACGCCTGACTTTACAAATGACACAGTTTGAACAGAGGCACTGCTTTTCCCATCAAGAGATGATGCAATTTTTACATTTTTATTTTTTTTTTTTGTGATGAATAATGCTTTGCTCTGAAATGACTGGGCTACGCTAAAAAAAACAAACCAACCCTTCTTCAGACTCATGACCAGAGGGCACAGCTCTAAGAATGGCAACATGAAAAGCTGGGGAGAAATGGCTGTTGCATTGGAATTGTCTTCTGCCACTCCTAGACTGTGCACTGCACCATCTGGCATTACCACCCCTGCTCCCAAAATCCCTGGCCCTTCCCTCTGGCCACACCTGTGTGCAGGACACCTGGCTGTCACTACTTCTCTTCTTAGGCAGCACCGGCTGTTACCTCAAAAAACAGCATTAAGCACAGGCAGGCACAGCTGATGGGCTTCCCTGGAAATCTGCTCTGACAACTTAGGAAGACAACAATACCAGGCTGGAATTAAGGATGCTTATCTCTGAATCTTATGTATTTACGAAAATACAGGATGGTTCTTTGAGATAACCTATGATAAGCAAAATGCTCACCATAAAGAAGGGCATGTGTGATATCACAATCTCAGACAGAAGGGAATTAAAAAAACAGTATTATTAATTTTTCCTTGTTACAGCAGATATTCATTCTGAAGACACAAATGCAATTTGCTCAGTCAGTGGGAGTATCTATCTACTGGCCAAGTGATGTGCACATTTTTAAGGTACACTCTTTACTGATATAAAACTTTAGTTCACTGTGAATTCTTCCATACTGTAGATAAATACTTACGATTTTTAGAAAAATCATAAGTCTTTCAGCCTTAAAATGTAGGTTTTTAAAAGATCTTAAAAGGTCAATGAACTACTGACACAACACTACCCCAATATCCCATTGCACAAATGTTAAGCTGTGACTGTTTTTCAGTATTTCTGTAATGCTCAGGTTTTTTGCTGCTGAATTGAACACAAACATCCTGTGATATAAGAAAGAGGTAGCAAACTGCTATGGTGATACATTATTTCCAGTCCTGTGGCTGTTTTTGTTTCTTTATCTTAGGACTTCACCAGCGAGATCTTGATGGGAAACCAGAATAACAATTCCAGGCATCGAAAATACCTGCTGAGTAAGAGAAACCCCAGCCATTCTTTGAAGCTTCTGGTTAAAGAGGATGTTCCATAACACAGAAATCAGAGGCAGGAAGAGCAGAGTTTAAACTCACACATCACCTGGGGTCATCAGCTAAGGGCCTTGCAATGTTTAGAAGGCTGGAAACCACCCTGATATACTAGAAAATAATTACACTGACTTAAGTCCCCCCCAAAAAGATGGAAACAACAGCAAAGGAAGGAGACTAGATGGAGAGCAGCCCAAAGGACAGGGTGAGGAGCAAAGGCAAGGAGACACACAACACTGCTGGAATCCACTGCTGGTGTCCACCATGACTGCTGCCTCTGAGGCAATTTGACAGACAAGGAAAGAAAAAGGTGGGACATGAAAAAAAAAGTGAGTGATCATATGAAGAAATTATTTATGAATCTTCCAGCTCCTAAGCAGTTGTACAGTTTCCGTATCATCCACCCAGAGGTGGATGGACCCTTCTCAGTTAAAGTTCCTTCTTTTATGCCTGCACTTAATTTTATACAAATGGCTCAGTACACACGAGCTATTAGAAAGACAAAATAAGTAATAAGATTGGAAAGGAGGAAACAGCAAATACACTGGATGCTTTAATTCAATCTCTATTCCATAACATAAAGATCTTAGATTGTTTTAACACAGCACCTTCTAACTTTCCTTTACTGCCAGTCTGTGCCTGAACCCATTCCAAAACATTACTCTGCATGATAAAACACATCTACAATAACTCTTCTTTACTATTTTTAACTGTATTTCCATGCCATCTATAAGGGAAGTAAAATTAGTCTGTGATACAAATATTTATGTGCTTCTCCATAGCAACAGCAAAGAGAAAAAGCCACAGCTAAATGCTGGCAGATCCCTCTTCTGCCTGATTATTTCTTTCAATAAAAGTCTGTATAAAATGACACCATTTAATTAAAAGTGACTTCTACCCCTATTGCAGAAACATTAAAAAGCTACAGAAGATGGCGACTTAATTAACTTCAAAACTAATTCTCTTATTTTAGAATTGTTTTCTTAAATTCTGAGTGTTGTTGTAATTGCAGGGGACTGATGAGGAACACAGAAAACTGGAAAGGTATTTTTATTCTCTGATTTCTGCAGGACTCACCAAAGTTTGGTAAAAAAGCCCAAACACATGATTATTAATGATGACTAGATGGTAAACTGTGCAAAAATTATGTACCAGCAGGTCTACTGTAATTTATTTGTTAAGGCTCTCCTAATTTTAATTGAGGTACTTTTAGACTAATATTTTCTTATGCTGGCAATCTTACACTAGTATATTTTAAATACATGACGAACAAACTTCCCACTTCTTCAGTGGGCCAGGGAGTAAAAAAACCTTTGAAAACAGCTGCACATGCTGCCATGGCACACACAGGCTGGGCAAAACCAGCCCAAATGCAGGCACTCATGTAATTCAGGAAATGAATCATCAGCAAAGTGAGAAAACCAAGAGCTGTGTATTTCTTTTTTTTTTAAATAATTTTGAATACCAACACACTTGGCATGATCTGCCAGCACCAGGCCCCCCTAAGAGCTATCACTTCTGCAAAGAACGTGGTGGCACAATTAGGAAAATTCTTCACCAAGTTCAGGCTAAAGAATTTTTTAATATTTTACTATTCTTTACTGTTACTTTTTACTGAAAAAATACTTCTTTAGGACAACATATGGGAAAGGTATTGTATTTTTTTCTGATACTGAGGAAACTCAGAAGGTACTTTTTACTTTGAATAAAAGTAAAAAGCCCTTGTTGGCTCCAGCAGGCCCAGTGACAAACACGTGGGACCAACTTAACTGCTCTTCCACCAAAAAGACACTTCTTTGTAAGCATTAAGTGGCATTTTAAAATGTATAAAAAGAGGAATTTAAAAGTTTTCAGTCTATTTTTAAAGCTACTAGATACGTAATAACAAATTATAACAATTCTCAGTTGAGAGGTGTTAAAAGCCTTTGAAAACCTCAGAAATGAGGTAGCTCAGTGAAGCCTTCTTCATTTATTATCAGCTGAGAATTACTAGAAAAAGGTTTATGCTTCTGTTCTGCAACACAGGTGGCTGGTGCATGACAGCTGATGGCAGAGTCCTACCCCTGAGCAAGCTCAGCCTGGCTCTGCACAGCACTGAGGACCATGTCTCTCCCCTTGCTGTGTGGCTCTACTAACTTCATGATCTATTTTATGCAGCACACTTAGCAACAGTAGCCTGTAAATGATGTTTTAAGCTAATATTAGTTGATTTTAGTGGGTATAGTATAGTTTATTCTAAAATTCTACTGCTAGGAATTGCTATAAATATTTATCTGCTGCAATTCAATGCATTTGCTAATTCCATTTTATTAAGTTTAAAATTCTTTGCAAAGGACACGTAATATAATTAGTACTTTTAGCAGAAATAGCAAAACCTCTTTAATGTGGTTTACAAATAGGCTTTGCTAGTTAATTAGATTTCACTACATTTCAACATTACATTTTCTGAAAAACACTTCAATAAAACATGACTGATGCTTTCACACCACAAACACAGTTGCATGCCAAGCCTGGAAATCTGGCTACTTCCTTTGTGTATTAACAACCAGAAACATGGAATAAATGTCAGTACACACAATTTTTACTGTACTGATGGATGACAGGTACCTCTCCAGCTAGAGGGCCTGCAAAAGTCTGATTTTGTGATTTAGTGCTATGAACAATGCAAGGAAAAGAAACAGCTCCAAACACAAAGTACCAGAAATACACACTAACACCACAGACCTTGACTAAAGCTAAACCAGTTGGGTTGTCACAGGATTTACCACCAGCAGCACTAGGGCTTTGTTCAAGTCACAGCCTCACTGGAAATCCAGGTTGCTTCTGCATGGCATGAGGAGAACCATGGCCCACCTTCATCTTCACACCCTGCATGCACAACCCACAGAGAGACCACAGGATGCTTTGCAGCTTGCTCTGCACAGTGGGGCTGCTGGGTGGGGGTTTGTGGGTGTGTGTCCTGGCCTGAAGCTTCACTCTGTCCCTGGGGATGGGGCCCAGGCACTGCTTTTCACAAGCCCTATCTTGCAAATCCATCTGTGACCTCCTTTCTGCACAAGAGGATGACAGAGATAACCAGTGCTTCTGCTCATTTCACAGGCACTCATAACCTAATAAAACACTCTCAAGCTTTCCTATAATGGTTTCTCTGGGACAGCCAATATTTTACCAGGTGGGACAGTCTTTGCTTTCCACACTTCTGGGTGACTATTCAAAGCTGACTTCTTGTACTCACTGAGCTCTGTGCCAAATGTTTAGAACACTGTTCTTTTTCAGTTAGGACTGGTCTTGGTAAGCCAGCCTCCAAGTACCCACAATTTTACCACTGTGTATTCTTAACACCAATGGACAATTCAACCACAACTTGAAGAAAACAATTTTTAAAAACAACTGGGAAAATCAATGAAACCAGAAGTTCATGACTCACTGGTTTGCATCTTTTCCATATGCTTACTTCAATGTACACATATGCTTGCATATATGAAGAGAAGACATGTAAATAGCCATATAGTTAAATATAAGAATCTAATCAGCAGCTCCATCTTCTACTTATCCAGTATTCACCATGTAGAACAGTTCATTAGCAGTTTACTGCTTACAGAAAATGGAGCGTTGCATGGGAGCTTTCTCACTTTCTTTATTATAATACCAAAACATGATGGATATTTACTAAAATTATTCTTTCTTAACGGCGTACAGCCACAGCAAAGGTTGTTCCTTGGGCACTGAGCTGTTTGTTGATGACTGCAAGAACTGTATCAACTTAATCTATAAGTACCAGTCAGTTGCAGAGGAGGCAAATTAACACCTACTTCACAGCTCCCTCAGCCTCTTCCACATCGAATATTTTATCCTGTGGAAAAGTGTAAGGACTTACTTAATGGAAATTTGTTCTCACTGATAATATAGTGGAAAACTGTGGTAGCTTTGGATCTAGAGCCACAAGCCATCCCCCAAGGTTTCCACATGTGGCATTTAACACTTTCTGCAGGGGAATGGAGCTTAATGGACTCGAGGTTTGGGGTAACTTTTGAGCCTCGCTTCTGACTGTGACCAGTTTTTCAGCAACCTCTTAGCTGCTACAGCTGCAGATAACGGATGCTTGTTTACAGTAGCAATAAATACCTTCTATACTAGAACACTCCTGCTTATAAATCCAGGCAGACACAACAGAACACTGAATGCTCACTGTCAAGAACTCAGCCAGTACAACTCTTATGTCTTCTTGAAAGGTATTGATTTCCAGAATACTGCTTTCTCCCAACTGAAGTAATACAATAAAAGACTTACTCTTCAAGACTTGTAGGAACAATTTTGCAACTTCCTTATTTACCAGAGCCAAGACCAATGACCCTGTGATGCTGCAAACCACTGAAAACATCTCTCTATAAATAAAAGCCATACATTAACATTAAACAGCCAAAATGCAGATGATAAGGAAATTGCAAAATGCAGTCCTTTTTCAGGACTGAACAGTTACCAAGAACTGCAACTATTATTCTCCTTACCTCTAGGCTGCACATGGAATATTTTGTCTAGTTTGGGGCCATCCAGTTATAAGGATAGTGATCAACTTTACTAAGACACAAGATGGGCAGGGACTTGATGCACATGCCCTGTGAGAAAAGGCTTAGACACCTGCCATATCTACAAGGAAAAGGCCTCTAGCAACCTGGTCTGAATTTGTTGTTGACCCTGCTTTGAGCCGGGGGGTTGTTCTACAGACCTTCTGAGGTCCCTTCCAGGTACAGAGATTTTTGTTGTTGTTCCTACAGGAATTGTGGCAGAGAAGTTTTCTTGGAATCTACAGAACTAGAGTGGGATCTGCTACAACAAATAGCTGCTAACAGCAAAAAAATAATAATTCTGGTCTTTCCTTTCCTGTATGTCTAATTCATGACAGAACACCAAGTACAAAAAGTTAGTGTTACTGGAACAGTAAGTTTGCAAAATCAGTAAGTGCAGAGTCAGGAAAACTTTCAGATTCACATAATATGTGCCCTGGGGAATTGTGCCTGATTAATAGCACTGTGAGACAGAGCAGACAAAGCAACCCCATTTGTAGCAGATTTTTTTCCAAGCTTTTTTTCTGATTTACTTCATATGGTCCCTGATTTAAATTGCAAGGTATTAAGGAAGACTCATTACAATACTCTTACTGCAATAGTCACCTTTTGCTGAACCTTGTTTTAGTTCATAGATAGTATAAAAATATGGTAATAATAGAAGCCACATTAGACAGCATCATCATATTTTCTTCAAAAGTACAGCACATGTATTCTGACCCTCTGGACATTTATTTTAATCTTCTTTTACTTCATACTTTTAAAAATTCACTTCCTTCACCATATCTGATCATACAGTTACAAAACAAAAGATAAATACACAAAGTTAAACAATATCTCTGAATGCCTGAGGAAGAGCATGGTCTATAACCACACTCACAGATGCCAGCCCAGCATATGTTCCCCTTCAGCTTATGCAATTACTTCTCATTCAATAATCAGCCAGTCAATAGATTTTGAAGTCAGAAACTATTGATTAGCTATGAGAGCAATAATGTAAAAATATCCAAAGTGACATGACCTGGATTGCAACTCTGAGCAGAGGGCTGGACTGCACAGTCCTTCCATATCTGTGCCTCTCAGTCACACCCTGCTTTAATTTAGTGACCTGAATCTAACAGAATTCACTACAGTTTAAGGGTGCAATTTGTCCCTGTGTCAACAGCACATTAAAAATATTTTAATGACTTCAGGGTGAGCTAAGATAAAATGTATTTTCTCAGGAGTTTTGGAAAATGTTAATTACCAGTTTGCAGTTACTAGTTACAATCAAGAAGAAATGGGTAAACCAACCCAGTCCTCCTCTCTGAAGTGTAACAAGTTTATGCACTAGGCAGGATGTCCTTGAGCACACACTTACCCCTTGGAAGAGAAACACTCAGCACTTTCCGAGTTTAACCAGCCCTCTGGACACAAATCCATAATTTATGGATAAGCCTGACACTGAAGTGTAACTGCAGCCACAGCTGAGTTAGCCAACAGTTACACCAACTGCTGTAGCAGTAACAGCCTGGCTAAGAACCAGGTTGCTCAATATATACACTAATTTATTCCCTAAAGCTCACATGCTGTGCACTCACACTGCCTCATGATTCAGGAGGCCCAGATAAACCAGCAGAGCTAAACCAGCAGCTGAAGAAGTGACAGCAGCCAGGGGCTTCAGGGCACTGCAGTCAAACAGCCATCAGACCTTCCTGCTCACACTTCAGCCAGAATGATTAACTGCTCAGGTGACAGCAAAAATACACAGCTCACTATGGCTTCTGAGACGCCTTCCAGACAAGCAAAGCCACACGAGCTCTCTGTGCTTCCATTTTAGGAACTGAAGGCTTGAAGGGACTCACTGGGCTATAGAAACAAGCCTCCCTCAAGTGCATGAACCCACATCGTAGAGGTTTAGCCCAGATGAGACCACACAGCATCTATTCCAGTATTACACATCCCAAAACCCAGAGTATTTGCCAACATCCTGAACAAACTATATGGTACAAAAGGCAAAAGACTATTTTAAACTACTTAATGCCACAAAAAGAACAGAGAAAACATCACGAGCAGGAAGGAACACATCTCCATGTAATTCACACAACAGCAGGGAACAGACTATGTGAAAAGCCAGGATGATCTCTCAAAATTAATTATGCTTAACCCTTGGAAGAAGACAAAAATACTCCGTAGTGCCATTACTTTCTGGCCATCACTGGAACTTAGGCACACAAAGCCCAGCATCTAAACACCCAAAGCACTCATGCCCTGTCACGTTCTCCTTTGCCAGTGGACACAGAGGCATTGCCCAGCCCCATCCCAAGTACAGCTTGCCTGAATAACAACCCGGGCCCATACTTCTTTCCAAATGTATTAATTTGTGGATTCATACAGAGCCTTACTCCGTTTCCAAAAATCAGTAATAACAGAGGAAAAAAAAGGTTGCTTCTCTATAGAGGTAATTTATTAAGTAATCTAGATTGGACTCCAGATAAGAAATGAAGAACCCAACCTGAGGCACTATTTTTGGAAACTTCTATCTATATGTGATATAAATCTGATAGAAGAAGCAGATAAACATGGAGTGTGCATGGCTGTGCTCTGTCCTGCTACCACACACCAGACAAAACACCCCAAGTACAAAAATTCCACCTGTCTCATGGCAGTCAAGAAACTTCAGCCTAACAACTGTGTCAGATGACACCAGAGAAATCATATAGCTGCACAGTGTAAGTGGAGAATATTAAAAAATACTTTTATAAACCACATGTTCAGAAATTAGATTTCCACGCTAAGTGCTGGGCAGACACACAGCAAAAAGTGACCATGAACTTTAATGAGGTTTTTTTGTTGTTGTTTTTGTTTTTTTTAAGAAGGAATTTGCCTCTCAGTTTATCTGACGTATCACCATGGAAAGTAAGTTCAAGTCTGAAGTTATTGTTACCACAGTACTCACAAAATCACATTTCACTGCAGTAAAGTAAGAAAAGCTATTCAATGTTTTAACTATTTGGTGATGAAAAACTACTGTCAGTTCTACATAAAGAGTTTAAAGGCAAGGAATCCAAGATCAGCAACAGAAGGGACCTGCCAGGTCACCCTATTTGTTCTCCTCCCCAGCAGAGGCTTTCTGGCCCCAAATATTGTCCTTTCAGAATAATTTCCAATAACATTTTCATTCTTGTATTTCTTTTCAAAGAAAAGCTTTCCTCTGTGTCCTGTGGGGGCTCTGCTATAACCTGCTGTTGCCTATTCACAGCTCAGTGAAATAGTATTCACACAGAGCTGGTAACCAGTTGCTAGTTGCAGTCGTTTTAGAAATATCCTTAAGAAATCAGTTCTACTAATTTTAAAGTTTATCAAAGACTCTTTGCAGATACTTTTGGACTGGCAATGACACAACTGACACAATTCGTTCTTGCACCAACAACACCTGTAACAAGGCAAATGCCCCTCCGCCAGTCACCCTCCTTCCTGGGAGGACTATGCCCACATGAAAAAAGAGACTGTTTTCTCTTAATTGAACACTGGCCTAAGCATAAGTATTGAACAGGTACTGATCTGCTTTCTAAAATATACTGATGTTGGTATCTATCTAACTAGATACAGTTATACACCTATTCAGATGAAGTCAAATATTTGTATTAGTTATGGTGGATTTATGGTTTCATCTGGCTCAGGAAGTTCTTGAGCTGAGCACAGACAGAGATGGTAAAATATCATGGGGATGTCTATGCTACCCCTGCTCTCCACTCTACCCTGGGCATCTGCTTATTGCCACACTGGGACCTGGGCTAGAGAAACTCTTCATCTCACAACCCTTATGCAGATAGACACATACAGCTTGTTAAACTTGCCATTTTCATTTAAGATGGACAACAGGATACAAAGCGTTAATCTTGGAGAACTACAAAATACTGTCTAATAAGCTCATAGGAGAGACAGAATAAACTTGGAATTAGCTTGCACAGATATTCTGAAAACAAGTAAAAGGTTGGTTTGGTAGTTTATAGTTCTCAATTTCTTTAAAATGAGTGAAGTTATAACAGCTGACATGGTCCAAAATTATAGGCATAACTAATATTTTTAAACTATTCATCTAGGCCTGTAGCAATTTTAAACAACCTATCAAAGGGTAAAGGTCCAGTTTCCTGGAAGACAACAGCAAAGTTCTCACATCAGTGAAGCCAGACTTTCCCTTTGTGTGCTTCATAGGTTGCAAGTGAACAAAATGTTTTTTCTTTTTTCCAACAAATTAGTGGGAAGAAAACATCTTTGCTACAGGTTGTTGACATCTGCTAAGTGATGTAGTGCTCAGTTGGTAAAGCTCCTCCTGTCTGTCTGTCAGCTTTTTCACTAGGAAAACAAAGTGCTCCTGTGACCTACATCAGTGACATGCTCTGCTCATCAGCACTGCCATGTCCTAGGTGGTCTTCCTTCTCTAGGCCTTTCTTCAGAGCCATCTGTGTTGCTGTCAGAGACCCTAAAAAAATGTTGTGGTTTTCTGCCTCAATACTATCAGCAATTTCTTTGTAACACCTTGTGAAATTATTTTGCAATAAAAAGCAAGCTATGGAAAATTAAAACCATATAACAACTCCTACTTTCATGCTGAAGAGATTTTAAATTTTAAGTTGCTTTGCAACATGAAGACAAACAATGATCTGTAAATACACTGTACTCTGTTTCTGAGATCTGCCTTGGAATACCCTACTCTATAAAATGGAGCAATTATAGAAAAATATTTTAGGATGAGGTTTATATTGGGGGAAAAAAAATATGAATTATTTCTGATTACTGAATTTTATTATTTTCAAGCCTTGCCAATCCTATAATCCCAGTTTCTCTCTGATAAGTTATTTTTTTGTGCAAAACAATACATAAAGTAGATTATTTGTATTACATACAATATATATAAATTTGTAAAAAATTATTTTAATAACATTGTTATTTTTAGATTTAGAACTTCACATTAAAACTGTTCCCTTCTAAGCAAAGCCTGAATAATTACAAAAAAGGGTAAACATACTGGAATTATTCTTTCACTTTTTCAACGTGAACCTTGTGTCTCTGTGGCATTCCATGCACAGAGTAAGTATTTTCATACATTTTGGTAACACTCCTCCTTATTCTTTCTGCTTTTTAATTTCTGTCAAGTATTTTTGCTTTCTTTTATTGAAGCATTTTACTCTCCTACTTATTTCTTGCTGATTCCCTGCCCTGTGTTCTGCCATCCTCGTTCCATCCTCTCCCTTGGATTTTCACTTCCAGTTTCTTCAAACTGTGAAATTGTTCCCTTCTGCATCTAAATTCACATTCTGCATCTAAATTCTTCATCTAAATTTCCCTGATCAACAAGGGTCAAACTTGCTGGCAGAAAAACTGCCAAGAGAACTGGCCCTGGAGCCTGGCAGCTCCAGGGTGGGAAGAGAGCCATACTCCTCCTCCCATTCTCACTGTCCTTGCTCTGCTCTTCCAGGAGCAGTGGGGAGGAAGAAACAAGTCTGGCTAGCACAGGCCCCCTTTGCTGCTCTGCTCTGAGGGGCTGCATAAATGCTGGCAACAAACTGAAGCCTAGAAATAAATGTGTTGAACAGATACATACTGCTGCAGTCCAGCCTCTGTTCTAGACTGATCACCTGCTCTTGCTTCAATGGAAATTAGGGCTAATGGTGCCAGCTTCAGCATGCACTGAGGGATTAACTGGGGATGCACATTAAATTGCCACACTAATTTAATTGTCAGACTTCAAGGCTTTGCTTTTAAATGTTTCCTGTACATTGCAAGGTGCTTTTACTGAGTACTCTGGGTTACCACTACCATCACATTTTTATTTCTCAATTTTAATCTATCACAACAATACATAAACTAGCATGCAATCAGAAGTATCTAAAATAATTTTTCTGCAACACATTCACTGTAGCACTTTAAAACTCTGTCCTGTTGCTATATAACCACCATTCATTACCATTTGTTGGAAAATAGATGTTGTTTTATAAATATTATAGTAAGACCTTTATACAATAAGTTGTTATATCTGTCAAACCAACCAGATTTTTAAAATCATGCCAGTAAGTGCTGCAAAAAGGACTCAAAATAAATGTTTAAAGACATGATATGGATTTGCATCAATAAAGTGAGTTCACATTATCCAGTGAGTCACCTAGCTAATTCACTGTATATTTATGTGATGGTGTAAGACCTAAGGTGAACACACATTTCCACAGATCCTTTAGGGCGAATAAAATATACAAGCTGGGACAGAACGAATTATTACAAAATACTAACAAGCTGCAGAAATCCATTTTCTGCACCTTCAGCTTGATAATACGTCACTGCTCACATGCTCGTGTTTCCTCTTTAACACTGGGAACAATCAGAAAGCAAAGAGTGAAAATCCCATATACCATCATAGGACCAACAGAACTGTAAAATCCATAGCAATCAGCTACATCCTTTCCTAAAATAATGATAATTCACAGCTGCAGCAAAAGAGTCCTCCAATACTCTAATAATACGTCTCACACATATAAAAAAAGAGAGCACAATTTTCCATACTAATAGGAAATAACAGCAACTATAAGTGGTGTAAGGGAAGACATCAAAGGAAAAGAGTATGCCCAGTAAAAGGAAATGGAATAGTAGGCTGGGGTTTACAATAAGCCAGTGTAAGAATGCATCTGTGAAAGGAACTGAGTAGCATACACACACACACAGATGCTCATTCTCTCTGTACCTGTATGCTGCATCTATACACACATAAAAAGGAAAAAGAAAATGCATACACACACAGAAGAACAAGTAAGGAAGATTTTAATAATGCCAGTTCCATGAGAATGAGCAGTGTTAGTATAATGCTTGTATCTAAAGGGGCATTATGAACAATATTAACATGAGGCTGTTAGGTTTTGTTTTCCAAGTGCTGTATTTTTTTTTTGTTTTGTTTTTGTAACCTTGAGAATTCTCCTCCTGATGTCTTCCTCATTTGTAACACATGAAATCTGGAACTGGCCAACATTGCCACCATAACGTTATGGGGAATTCACACTTCGGATCAGCAAAGGAGTTCTTCAGCAAACATTATACCCTAAAGGCTAATTAGCACTAAGCATTAATTAAAAAAAAGTATATATGTTACTCTATATTACCAGTATTAATCTCCTATATGAATAACCTTCAAATAATTCTGTTCAAATTCTGCAATCTTATTAGCTTGTGATCAAAGAAAAGTATCCCATTGAAACTGCCATCTGCTGAACTTGCTTCTTGACTTTGTTCTTTCTGTGACATGGGAATAATCACAAATACTATCGGGAAAAATGTATAAATAACAGCTTAACAAAATCTTCTCTCTTATGGAACCTGCAGGGGTTCAACTAAAAAGAAGAGAAGAACCCTTTGTCCTGTGTTAGTGAATAAATTAGTCTATTTTATTGATTTCTGCTGATCAGCAAAAATAAAACACAATTCAGAGTTACTAAGATCCATATAAATGCTCTTGTATTAGATGCCTATTAGAACCTCCTCAGTGGCATTAAAAATAATCTTGTTTTTGAAGCAGATGTAAAAACTCACCTGATTAATGAGATAAGCTTAATAATAGTTGATCAAGAATGTAAGCAGCTGCTCCCATTAAGAGTTATTCCAAAGTTTTAACTGTGTCCATTATACTTTCATACACTTCTCATGGAAACAACAGGACTGATCACTACCAGAGAAGTAACTGGATGAACTAATTAATAGTTTGGTCTTATCATTTCAACAGGACCAAATTAAAAACAAGTTAAGGGAAACTCTGGGTGTGTCCCATCTGGAGAATAAAGGTATCTTATCATATGTGAGACTAATTTGGTCACTTAGAGTTTCTCAACTTGGCAGACTAGCTAGATCCTGGATTTGCTCAACAGTACTTCCATCAACCCAAGCCCATCCATCTTTCCTTTTCATTAAGATTTTACCTCACCACTAGTAACCAAATGTTAGCTAAAATGTTGTAAGAACAGACCTTTCCATCTCCTCAAAATCGCCAAGCCTTTTTCAAGAGACTGACTGGCTAATTGATAACATTTCTCAAGTCAGAAACAGGAGGGACCAAGAGGCACAAGAAACATGCTATTCAGCAAATTTACTACTTCTTTATACAGACATAGACATATATATATATACACACACACACATATATATATATCAGTGCACAGGAATACTCTTGCTTTTTGAAAAAATTCATCAGCTTAAGAAGATGCTGATTAAAAACCTCATTGTTTTAGGGAAAAAGACTTCCATACTTTTTCAATTTATTCCAAACTATTGAGACAAAGAGGGCACCAAAGCAGAGCTTCTCGTCAAAAATACCCTGCAATCCCTGTTTTCTTTCAGGCATCTCTGCTCTTCCAATAGCAGGTAAAATTGTCCATTAACCTCTAGGTCTGTATTGCTGCCCAAACATTTTTCAAATCATCCTGTTTCTTCCTAAGTAATCAAAAGCAGTTCACACACAGAACTGTACAAGCTTGTAGAACCTGCATGGCCAAGCAGATGGTGACCTGTATATGATGGTGACCTCTGGGGCAGGAACTGAACACTTACACATTTTTATACAGAGCTAAGACAACAGAAGCCCTAATGCGTGTAAGCCATCCCAGTGCTACACTATATAAACAGTGTAATACAGCTAGTTACCAACGACAGAGTTCTTACGTTTCAGTGTTTGACCTGAATCATAGAAACCTGGGTTTGGTGAGCCATTCTGGCAGATGTACCATTACCAAAATTACAAAAATAGTTAGGAAGACTTTTAAAATCCTGCAGATTTTTCCTATTTCTTTCCTATCAAACGTTATGGAGTCAGCACACACACACACACGTCCGCTAAACATTTCAATGCAAAGAAAATATTAACTTCTCCTAACTTGTCTTTGAAGGAATTATGATTGGTCACATCCCTGAAGGTTTGATCAACCAATCTGGACATCGTTTGAGCAGTATCACATAAAACACCACCACATTTTTTTGCCTAGCTTTTTTAGAAATGGTTTTAGTATTCTCTCAGTTCACCTGCATATCAAATATAATTGACCTCTGTCCTTATGTAAAATCTCTAAAGAAAGCACTTGATCTCGTATCAAAAACTGGTTTTAATCTTTGAAAAGAAAAATCCTTGCTTTGTGGTCTTGAATGTCTTTGTTGCTTTTCCCTGAGGTTTTTGGGTGGGTTTTTTTTTGCCCTAAATGGAAAAAATTACTCTCTGCACCTCTCCATCCTTTCTGCTCACCTGCCCTATTGATTCATTCTGGAGCTTTATCTGGGAGATAGTTTCTGGCTTGTCCTCTTTTTCCAGAACAAGCCAATGCTGTGTAAAACTTTCAGTGTCTGACAAAGTAAGAATTTCTGCCCCAACAGGACATGTTTTGAGTGTTTCCTCCTCTGCTCTGAGGGACCAAGGAGAAGACACAGAACTGCAGCAGTCTCTTCAATTGAGATGTGCACTATTGCAGTATATATTGCTCTGGACAGCCTTGATCCAGGATAACAAGGTAGAAAATACAGATATGCCTGTGCCCAAGGCAATGCCCCTGCAGAAATGACCTACCACGTATTGCTTCATTCTCCACACACATTCCAACTAGATCTTCCAGGTGAAACAAAAATTGAGGCAGCAGGAGGAAAGACTGAAGAACTAAAGCAATTCAGAAAAAAAAAGGCAGCAAAGCCTATAAATCAGAAAAAAAAAAACCAGAGCAACTAAAACTTAGATTCTCCAAAAGCTTCTTAGGAAAGCAGCTCTTTCTCTTTTTAAACCATTTCACAGGATAGCCATAAGCAGTGCACATTACCCCTACTGCTGGGTGAATAAATTCACAAACTACAGAGGAGTTATAATGCTCTGAAATTATTCCTCAAGTTTTACTTGATGTCAGTAGAAAATAATCTTTAAAAAGCATACCATAGTACTTTAACTATAAAATACTCTGTGCATACCAAGTCCTACTTTTCCATTCAGTTTTCATTTATTTTACTTAAACTTTAAAATACAATCAAGCTTTTAAAAGTATCTGTCTGAATTTAGTTCTTTTGCCAGGTATTTTAACTCCCGGCTTCTCTAATCCATTTTATATGAGCTGGCAACTTAAAAACCATAGTTTGGTATGCAGAGCCTAACAGTGCCATTGAAACCTCCTTACAGCCTGCTTCTCAGAAGCAAAAGACATTATCTCACCAAAAGACCTGCTCTAAACAGTGTTCTCTTTTGCATATGAGCTGCCCATCACTGCATGCCATGTTACTTGCAATTCATGTAACTGCACAACAGAGAGAACAAATGCTGAGAGTACATACAGGAAAACTTGTTTAAGCATACAGCTATTTATAGAGTGCTATGATGCTTTTCATGTACATCAATGAATTTAGTTTTTTAGGAAGATTCCCTCTGAATATTGGATACTTCAGTCTCTTATGAAAGAAACACAGAGCATCAACATAACACTGCTTCTGTAACACAGCAGTACCGAGTCTGATACATATGCCATGATGTACACATGCCTGTCTATAGAGAGCCACAGTATGATCATATAGCCCTATGATTTCAAAAGTTCCTAACAGGACATTACAATGAGATGACAAAAAATTTTAAGCCAGACACTTCAGTTTAATACTTATTTCAGGAAGAGAGGGTTAAGGGAACTCCACTGTTATCTACTTTCCGAATTATCTCGGAATACATTTTAGTACTTTATAATCTGTTAAACACACTGTTCTGTCCTCTGTATAAATAATTTAAAAATAATTACTTTCAGCTTGGCAAATACACATTTCTTGCAGTTTTTACAGCCTACCATGTAATGAATTAACCCCACACTAGGCAGTAAGAATCCAAAATACTCCCCATGCTGTCTGAAAAGGATTCTGCATCCTAAAGACTGACATACTCTTTGACCCTAACCATCTTTCTTTGAACATAAAACCTCTCACATTTTCTAAACATCAAATCTTGCTGCTTTTCCATAGATGCATATGAGACTTCATATGCAGCAGAAATGCTGTGTTTATGATGCATCACAGGAGAATGAGAGAAAGAACAGGCAATGCTCATATGTTGACTGTGGCAGACATTCAGGTTAAAAAAAGCCAGCTTCCTTCATGAACACATCAGGCCTCTTTTGCTTTACTTCATGTGCTCTGTATTTTGCTTACATACTGAAAAAAACTACACCTCATATTAATGTGTCTAACCTCCTTATATTAATTTTTCTTTGCTTAATCACTTCACAATTCAATCATTTCATAGTTCAGCTGTTGTTTCAATGAGATGGTCTATAACAGATTTGCTGGCAGTTGGAACTACATGTAGGTTCTATCCAGAATGGCATTTCCCCCAGTTTTGTGCTAGAAGCAAATCTGATTTAAAGAGGAAATGCAATGGTAATGAATGCATTTTATACATCCATTTCAAGTGCTTTATGATGTATCATCCTACTCTGAGTTTCTCGGTTCTCTAAACATCTGCCTTCCCCTCAGGTTTGCTTTTAATATTTTCACATTTTGTGCACACACCAAATGTCGCCTTCCAAGAAGCCTAACACATGCTCTCCTTATGCAGCTTCACACTGTGGATGCATATTCATAATGAAGCAGAGCATGAATACTTTCTTCTCTTATCCAGTACCCAAAGAGTTTATGTATGCCCTGTCCCTTCATGCTAGACTAAAAAAGGACTTGGAAGTAGGTAAATGGTAAATTTGCATATCAACAAAACACTTCTGACAATTCCAATTATTAATGGGTAGCTTCCTTTCCTCCCTTCAATGCCTGTCCATACGATCATTCACATTGTCACTGATTCAAAGCAGTATCCTCCCACATATTCACAGTTGATTAGGAGTTAGATCTGAGAGTATTTCAGCTGCACAGATAACTCACGACTGCCAAGAACAGCTTTGCTTCTGGATGTCTCTCAAAGGGAAGTGTTTGGTAATGTGGTAGCAAACAAGGGGGTTACACTTTTCAGATGTCAGAACCACAGAATCTTCTGTGAGGTCAACACTAATTTGAACACTGATGCATGTACCTGGGTGACTGCAGGCAAGTATCTCCCTGCAAACTCTGATTATTGTTGTCCAGTTTGCTTCTCTAGTGACAAACTTACATGGAGTAACCAAAACATCACAATATAATAAAAATTTCAAGCTCGAGTGCTCAAAGCATGTGAGCATCCACACTGCAATACGCATCTGAACAAGCAAACAACAAATAGAACCTCATATCCTGAATTGACAGAATATATTACTACAGAATAACTATTAATTACTCTTTAAAGCTCAAGCTAGTTTCTGAATTTCAGTAGTGATCATCAACTGTCTCCCCCAAAATCTGCAACTTCCACTGTGTCAGTATGTCTCTTCAAAATCACCTGTCTAAAGAGCAGTGAAGAAGGGACCATGAAGTAACTTCCCAGGTACCAGCCAATTTCTAACAAAAGCTGTCAAACTGCAGTAGTCTCAAGCATGCTAACTGGCTCTTGGTTTATGAAAATTAGTCACTTAGTATGAAGGGAAACCCAAACCAAGAACCTGTCATTGAAAATGCAACTCAATTCCTCCTACCGTCCAGCAAGGTTCAGCAAAGACAGAACAAAAATCCTCAGGAAATCAGGCTTCTTAAGTTCTGCTACTCATAAGCAGACCCCGTGTAGCATGAGAATGTGCAAAAGGAAAGCTTGATTGTATAAGAAATCAGTCCTGTCTCCTTCACAGGATCTGCCCCTATACAGACTTGAGAAATTCATTCTCTTCCCTGCTTACAACCACCTGCGTTATTGGAGAGTTCTGCCATTTTCACTAGTCTCTCAGCACACCGCTACTGAATTTCCTGATTCCTTTCTATTTTTATCTAAAAAAAGACTGTAAGACTCTATATGCAAAATACCTTTTAGCCTTTTTTATCTCTAAAGGGAAGATATTGTTCTATCTGAGAGAGCAAGCACGTATAGAAATTTTAGTACACTTCTTAAAGAAGAAATTAATGCAAGCATATGACAGAAGGAAACAGTCAACAACAGCAACAAAAATCAGAGTAACTACAGCTTACTGCTTTGATAAACTTGAAAACACTCACAGTTTATAGAAATTTTGCTCTCCAAGGAGCCAGGAGAATAATATCTGCCATGGCAACCAAACAGAGCAGTCTTCTGGCACTTTCTGAATGAGCATTTAGGAGGAGATTAATTCAATACTCTGAATGATGAAAGGGCTCTTGAGATCCATAACTGTCTCCCACAAATTACCCTTATTGTACAACTGGATGTTTAGAACAGATTGCATATTATCTATATTGAACTAGAGCTTTCACAGCAAATTTATATGACACAGATTAAGCCCACATGATGTGTCACACTATTTTCACCCACTCTTTTCAGGGTGTTTACAAAAATGGGTACTTTATTAAACGGATCATTGCAGTTTTGCAGGATTTATTTTTAAGCTTATTTATCTTTGGAAACTACTGTAAGCCTTTTCATAAGAAAACTTGGAAATTTCTGAAACATGTAAAAGCACAAAAAGCTACCAAAAAAATCTACAATATAGTATATAAACACACAGAAGAAAGACTGTCACGTAAGTGACCACAACAGTCTTTTTTTAATGCATTTCATGCTATTTTGAATTTACAGGAAATTCGGTGATGACATATCTCAATAAATAATTAGGCATCTTCCTATTTTTATGTATCAAACCACTTTTTTCAACAAACGCTCTAATGAGCACCAGACAACTCAATGAAGACATTAATATATAGAAAACCTTTAAGGAGAGTATATTAAACATCTAGCTGCTTCATCAGAATCTTAATTACTTAATTTAGTATTTTGTTTATTTCCTTATATTGCAAACAATCACACTGTACAACACAAAAAACAGAAGAAACTTGGAATAAAAAAGATTTACAGTGCAAACTCATTTACAAAACAGTACAGCATAAAAGACCTAGTCAGCTAGTTTTAGAAAAGCAGAAACATGTATTGGCTTTTCTGAGACCACTGCAAGTTTTCCACAGTCTACAAACATACTTCACTTGCTGCATTAAGTGAATAGCTTTCCTGTTGATTGCAGTTAGGAGTTAACACCTGGACTGTAGTTAGTTACAGAGGATGTTCACCTCAAAAGTAGTCTGAACCAGTCTGATTAAAGTTACTGAGGCTGAAGTTTCTAAATAGCACTGATTCGGTTTTGTATTTGGCAAATGAAATGAAATGAGATGAAATGAAAGATGAACTTTTCAAAAATTTCTAAAGGCCACACATAATTTGTAGTGATAGACAGTGGAAATTAGACACTTAATCCACCACTATTTCTGAAAATCCCAGTCTTGGCTTTTGATTACATTATCATACATTATTTCTGCAAAATCCCTACCTTCTTCACAACTCAGAATACATTAAGCAGGCAACAGAGAAACAAAAAGTGGTGAGTATAATTACAATTTTGAAGATCCAATACTTATGCAGACTACCATTTATTTGCAAATGAGACAATTCTGAGTTTACGCTGCTTAAGTATAGATTGTGCTCTGTACTGTGTATGGGGGAACTGTGCATCCTGAATAATAAACAGCAGGTAAATGAAGGAACCGTGGTTAGGTTCTAAGCAGAGAAGAAAGTATTCACCCTGCCACTAAACTGAAAAGAAAAATAAAGCTACCTCACTCACTGAACACCATCTGACTTGTCAACAGACTGAGTTAGGAATATTAGGGGGAGTAAAAATTGCAGTGAAACCTTGAATAATGATCCAAAGCACAAGGAGCAGAACTGTGGTTTGGCAAGTTCCCTTCAATTTACTGCCTCTCACTTTAGTCCCACTTTACAATCATATCATTAACAAACTTTCAGCCCCCATTTTGATATTGATAATTAATGCTGTTTAAGTTTTAGAGGGTACTGCAAAACATTAGGCATTTTAAGCATCAAACATCAACCAAAAACACCCTGCTGAGTTAGATCTCTTGAGAGTAGGAGGCTCTCAAATCTAACGGAGTTGAGCCGATTACTCCAGCTGAAGACTTTTGTGCTTCTTGACTCTTGTAAAAAGTAATGAAGTGAAAGAGTTTTGTACATTTCACCATTTAGCCTCACCAGGAAAGCTACACAAGTCTTAATACCTGTATTTTAGAAAACAACAGAGGCAATGATAGTTCTCAGAGAAGTGTATCTGCTGATTAATAAACCTTCAAAACAAATTAATCTTTATTGTATAAAGAGTACTAAATAGGTTTACAATTTCAGGATGTTATATTTTCATGAAATTAGAAACTGTAATTTGAGAATTCTGTCTCTAAGGATTTGCAGAAGTACTTACATTATTCAGTACATCACTTCTCCCCAGTAGTACTGCCTCAGGATCATTATCTTCCAAATCTACTTTTCACTTCACAAACAAGCTAGACAAATCTCCAAAACGTGTTAGTATTTTTAATATGCACATTCATGAAGTAAAACATGTAACTAGGGAGGCAAAGAATCATTCACAAATATGAAACCTGTCCCAATACCAAATTCCTGTCTCCATGTCAGCTGAAACTGAGTACTTATTACACCTGCATTCATCCCTCCCTCTTGTCCATTAAAAAAGAATAGGCATAAATGTCACTGTTACCATAATCTTTCTAATTTGACCTTTTGACTCTATTATCATTCTTCTTGGCTTACTGTTCCTTTGGATGAAATTAACTACTTCTGACTTTCATTATTTTTATAACCCACTCTTCATCCACTTGCTCCACTCTGACAAAGAGAGCTAACTTTCCTCACCACTCTGACAAATAAATCCCAGCTTTGTTTCCTTGCTAGCATCCTTCTTCCTCAAAACTCATTTTTTTCTTTCATCTTGCCATGCAGGTGTGGAAAAGCTCTCTATGAGCATCCATAAAAAGTATCCTGAAATCATCCCTTTTGATATATAAAGAACATTGCATAAAACTATGATAAGGTATTAATGAGTCATCACGATCATGTCCTCCTGGGGCCCTAAGAGCTCTTAATGAAAAGAATACCTGGGTTTGTTGTTTTTTTTTTACCATGTCCTCCAGAGCCTTACTTATGCTATTATTCTAATATAGTAGTTTAATGGAACATAAAGTATCTAAAGCAAAGATTACCTGGTATCACTACTAGTCTCCTATAATAACCACAGTGAGAAAGTGGAAATGCAGCATGAACTGTTAACATATTTAGAATTTAGTGTTGGGGAGGGATTGTATTTTGTAGGAGTCAGTACTTCTTATGACTGACTGAAGAGGGATTGAGAGCTGTATTCCACATTGTGAAAGTTTCGTAGTTCCACATATTCTGGATGAATGTAAACTTTAAATTCAGTAAGATGTTCTCTGAAGCCCACTTCGTCATTTAAACATCTTCCGTGTTTTCAGGAAGGCAGCTGATTGTTGCCTTGGAAACAAAGACTGCTCTCTAGTGTCTTCATTTCAAAGGATTCAGTCAATTTGAAGTCAAATTTCCAATTGCTAATTTTCTACCTACTGCAGGTGCAAAAGTTCTTGAGATTAGAACAGAAGCTGTCTGCAGTGCTGTTTGCTGACAGCAGTGTACCTCTATTTTAGCTTTTTTGTACTGCCCGTGATGAACTACATCACTCCTGTGTAATATTGAAGAAAAATCAATTGTATACTTTCCCTCTGTGTAAGAGGGTGATTATGATAATGAAGAAAACAAACCTAAAAGTGAAAATGGAAAGACCTTTAGGCACTAACAAGTGGATACAAATAATTTTGGTCCTAGTGTTCTTGAAACAGATCTAAAGTACTTATTAAAAAATAAACAAGATAACAAGCAAAGCCCATGCTCTATTTTTATGAATGTATTTTTTCCATGTTTCTATGTTTAGATAAAGCATTTGTAAAACTACCACTTACAAAGACATTCCATTAGTCCATTTCAGCCAAGCCGTTTTGTTTAAATAAAGCTTAATGAAAGACATGAACAGACACTACCAAGCATAATCTTTGATAGGGACGATACTCGCATTTTCTGAAGCTCATATTGAGCCTTGTATTAACAGACCCCATTATTCACCCTCCAGTAAATAATGACATAACTAGTTTTGTTGCTTGGTCCAAATATAAAGGCTTTCCTCTTCCAGCAGAACTTACATTAGATGGAGAAAGTTCTTAGCTGGTGTCTATTCACAAAGATATTCACACTACCCTAGGGCAGACTTGTCCTGAGATGCTCCACAGGAGCAGGTTCCTCCACAGACTGCTCGTAACTCAAAAGTTAGGTCCCTGTTGTGAATTACCTTCCTATTTTTCAGCTTTTTTCAAGGAGCATGGGAGACTAGCATTTCTAAAGCAAATTCTCCCAATATATTTATATATTTAGTGCAGTTATTTTCATTATATTAGCTATTATAGCAAAATGCTACTTCTATACAAATACTTTCAATTAGTTACAGAAGTTTTATGAAGTTTTTAAAAGACTTTTCCTCACGTGCACAGGGCTCCTCAACTTCTTTATGTACTGACTTCAACAACTTAAGGTGTATGGCAAGTATCTGTATTTGTGGATATACCAAGCATTAAGACTGTCCTTAATACAGAAATGTTCTTTGTGCAATATCCAAAACAGCTAACACTTTCAGTGTATAAAAGTGCACAAAGTTTATCCAGCAGCATGCATCTTCTGAAAGCAATATAAAAGTCAAGCTCATCACATTTGTGCAATGATGCTTTTCTTATTTTAATTGAACCATGTTTGGAAAATATTATATTATCTCACACTGCTCATGGATTCACAATGTTACTGTAATCTTTTAATTTGTTACTTGAGTAGTTACAAAGCACAACCACAGAGCATTCATTCATCAATCCAGTCTTCAGAAACTGTGGCTTCCACTCAGCTGTGAAAGAATCACTGGCTTGACCTTCTTAAATCTGCATTTTTTATTCCCAGTCTCTAAAATTAAACCAGACTCTACTCCAATACTCCAGAGTTTAATATATCTGAAAATTTGTCATGACCAACCTAGCCTTTTTAATAAAACTACAGAACTTCTATCTCAAAAAGACACGTAAAAGTGAAAGTTATTTTACAAGAGATGGAACACCTCATGCAGATAAAATTATATTTCCACATAAGCTTCTGCAGTAACGGTGCCATAAACAGCACGTAATACCCAAAGGGAAAAAAATTAATACTTTAAAAATAACCTTGAAAAATTCAATAAAAGTTAAATAACTACAGAACAATCCAGTATCATAGGTACCATGAAAATATTCACTGACAAGCTAAGTCAGTACTACCAAAAAGCAGTTATGAAGGACATATGGTTATGTACAGACCCTTATGCACAGGTGTGTGTATAAGGATGTGTATATATGCTCAGGAGTGAATGTATTAGATAAATAAAACAGAAACAGGAGAATTCATGGTTAACGTACATTTTGACATGATGATGAAGGCAGGAATTGCTCATTTTTTTCTACACTGAAGACATTGAAATTGCTTGATTTTTGTATCGATGCAAAATTAAAAATCAAATGAAGGAACATGTTATGAGTCGCTATGTGCAATACCTTCCCTCTCACTCCTCCACCTCCCTCAACTTCCAATTTCAGGTTTTAGGGAATCATGGAATTGTCAGTGTCTGAAGGGACCTCTAGAGATCAGCTAGTCCAACTCCCCTGCTAAGGCAGGACTGCCTAGAGCACATTACTCACCAGGCCTTCTTTCCAAACTAGCACATTCTGTTCTCATTGAAATAAAGGCCTTTGAGAACTTAATATTTTGAGTGTTATAACTAAAATGAGTGTATAATGAGGGTAAATTAAATGCAATTTCATCCAGTTGAGAGGCTGGAAGATTTTGTTCAAATACTGAATATTGTGATGAGTGAACAGCACAATTCAGAATAGATTCTTTTCTTCCTTAGTTCTTTGTTTGTGTCCTAATAAAAGCTATGTAAACAAACTGCCTAGTGGAGCAAGGCTGGCATGGGTACTCAAATGACTTTTTTCAGTTCATTTCTTTTCCTGGATTAGTTTCATTTTCACTGTGTGTAGAGCTGTGGAACAGTCATAAATGGATGTTTTCAAAATACTCACTGTATAGGGACTTTAAAATGCCTAACAGCTGATTAGAGTTCAGGGCAACAAGGCAAAGAGTACGCTTATTAAATCAGGTTCGTGAAGCTCTGCATTACAGACTAACAATGACTCTCCCATGGGGGTTATAAACATAAGATAAGTAAAACAAAGAAATGCAAAACTGAAAAAATCAGAGGAGTCTAAGCACCAAAATGAGAAAAGACAAAAAACCTTCCAAAACAAAGCACAACACACAGACTAAATTAAAAGCAAGTACAAAATTTGAGAGGATAGGGCAAGAAGGGAAGGAGACCATTTAATACCAAACAATCCCATCAACGACATTTAATCCATAGTCAGGGACTTTTTTTAACAAGTCAGATAAAGTTTAACAGTCTGGCTGCAGATTGATGTACAGTACTAGAACACTGAACTAATTTGTTCAGCCCTTGTTTAACTGCAAAGCAAATGCTCAAGAAACATTCTTTAACCAGTTCTTTAAGTTAGATTGTCATATTGATTTCACTGGTGATAAACTTGACACCCAAGATCATTGTGGTGTAGCTGTCCTGAAGTCCCAACTGGAGAAGGAGCAATCAGCTCCCCCTTTCTTCATCAATAAGGAAACAGTAAGATATGTTGAGGCAAAGAATTAGAATGCAGCATAAGATTAACATAGGCTATACATCTTGAAGAACAACTTTTTACTTACTACACCATGTAAATAATTATTCTTCTTTAAATAACTGTCCACAGAGATCACACTCCCAGAGACTAGCAATGAGTTACCATGTGGACAGGAGGTGTGTGTAAAATGTTCCATTCAAAAAGAACAGGGACTGCAGGATGGCTTCAGGGGGCAATCTCCATAGACACAGGAAATCAGAACAGAGATTTTCCTTAAGGAAAAGGCATAAAACTCAATTTGTGCTAACAAAGCAAAAAGGAATGGCTCACAAACTAGTCAATTTGATCCTAGAAATTGTAAAGTGACAAAATGTGTTCTATGGCACTAAAGCAGGAAAATGGGCTGCAGCAACTTCTGCCAAATGTTTCTTTGTAGAGTTAACAGAAAGCTGTGATTGCTCTAGGACGAGCCAACAGATTGAAATAGGACAAAGCTTTTCAAAGAAGGTTAGTAATTAACATTAGACTGCCCATGGACAGAATTTCCTTCAAGTCACTTAGCAAGTCCATCTACAGAAAAATTTGTTCTGTTTCATGGACAAGAAGGTTCTACCCTACAGCTGAACTGCTCCCCCAACTCTGGCAATGAATTGTATTAACCCAGCTGTAACACAACAGAAGCAGCCACCTGGATGAGAATGGAGATCCTGACTGCAATTCTGTGACGCAGGATTAGGCAGAGAAGGTAATGGCGCCAGAGGCTGGACCTGCCTATCAGCAGAGGCCTCACACAATCTGCATCATGGCAACAGAGCTTTAGGCATATCCTTTTCTTCTTAGGATTTTCAAGACCAGTATGATTAGAGGATGCAACATTCAAGACATGTCTAATAAAGCATGAGTTCAGCTTAGCTGGAAGTTTGACAGGTACAGAGGCTTCAGCTTAATACAGTGATGAATATCCCAATTCCAAAGAAAGGGCATTTCTACTCCTGATTTTTTTGGACAGTGACCATCATAGAGCTCTGTCAGCACTTGGAGAGGACATGCCATCTGTGTTTCAGAATATGTGGATAAAAACAAGCTCCTTCCAAAGACCCTATGCCATTTGTATGAAGGTATTCTGCCACCCCGCCCAACTCTGAGTTTTTGAGAAGAAGCTGAGGGATGAAAAGGAGTACTCCTTCACAGAGCTGAATTCAATCTGTCCAAAACCTTAAGGAGAAGAGAAAATCTTGAAAAGCTATCACCCATTGTCTGTTAGAATTACTAAACACAGGGATTTCAACAACCTGTAATATAAATTAGATCTGGCACACTGTCAAGAAGGTGCTGCAGCTATCTGAAGCATGAAGAATTGAGCTCCTGCTGCTGCCATGAAACTGTACTTCAGAGGGTGAAAAAGATTCATCATCATCAAACACCTTTCACTCTTGATCTTAAACTGTGATGGATTAAAAAGGCCTTTTTGCCCCCACCTTTCTTTTTTTCTCCCTAGAGAACTATCCATGTTTCTGTTTGCAAGAGAACTACAGTTAAATCTACAGAATATTTTACTAGCAGTATCAGAAAAGCTAGCAAAAGCTGAGCTGCAGGCTTTTAAATTTTTTTCCAAATGCACAGATATGCTGATATGAACTGTAAATAAACAGCAGGTCCTCCTGCTGGACCTGTAGGCTCCCCACCATATCAAACATACTACTGAAATATATTCCATTCCACTGCAATACAAGCTTTTGTATATGATTTGCTCTTTGTTAAACAGATACTCAAAGTAAAATCCAGTTAATTTCTTATGGGCATTTGATTTTGTTTCTCTTACAAATCATTCTATTACTTTCCAATATGCTCATATACATAATCTCATGCAAACATGCAGCCACTACTGCAGAAATACTGGCAATACCCATTTTCCAAGTGTGCTTACTGTGTTTCAGGCTGGTTTCAGGCGGGTGGTGCTGAGTTTTGGGAGAGCAGCCAGTGACCGGGAGCATTTACGTAATGTGCTAATACACCTTACGTAACTTCCATATACTGTGACAGCCAAACCATCTCCCGGGTATTTGACTATCCAGCAGTTCTTCCTCTCCAATTCTCTCACTATCTGGCTTTTAAGGAGATATTTTCAAAAGCTATTAACAACCCTCCTCCCTTCTCCCCCACCCCAGTTTATGGGCACTAATGGCATCACGTTAGCTACAGGCAGAAACAGATGAGGTCTCTGTTTTTTTGCATTTTCATGAATATCCCCTGCAAGTAAACCAACTTCAGAAAAATCACATTGTGCACACGCTACAGCCACTGTTTCACAGCAACAGAAATCCTTGTTTTCACAAATGTTTCTTCTCAAGCCACAGTAATTCAATCTTCAAGTGACGGGATGGCAAGAATCAGCCAAGGGCAGTCACACAGCAGGAAGAGAAAGGAAATTTGTTGTGTGGTGCTCATCTACTTAAAAAGAAAGCCACAACTTTTAAAGAAATCTTATGAAAAAGCAATTCTTATCAATTGAGTTATCTCCCTTGGCTAATATCAATTTAAAAAAATAAGGAATTTTGCTCTTAAGACAATTAGTTCTATTTGTCTTTTCTCAGATAATTCCATGGTATATCATGTTCCGTTTTTCCATTATTTATAGGTTGCACAAAAGAGTATTGGTAAACTAAAGCCCTTCAGAAAACTAAAAGTGTAAATTACTTGAACTCATACATTCTGGTCAACAAAAATTTTAACTCCTAGCACACTGTTGTAATGGAACATCCTCCTTTTGCACCAGTATTTTTATATTGACATTGGCAGAATACAAAAAGCATGGGTAATATTTTAAGTATCTTGCCACTCAATCTGGGACCTTGTCTTTAACCTTGTCAACAAAAATACAACACAAAATTTGACTTTAAAAAGTAGCATTTAGCTTTAGAAACACAGCCAGAGGATACAAGATAATTTGACCTAAAAAAGCTAAGAGGCTTTGGGCATTACAGCAGACTCTCAAATGTTTATCTTAGTGCAACAGTTTTGCCCTCAAAGCTATCCAGTATGATTAATGTTCACTGGAAAACATTATGCACACAATACATGAGTAGAAAGACAGTAACTTTTAAATGCATCTACTCCAGGGAAGGAAAATGCCTATAATTTGGCTGAACTTTTAAAAAACTGCCTATTGTGACTATAAAGACACTTTAAAGAAAATAAAGGCATAATGTGGTTAGGAAGGAAAAATGTAGATCAACTGTTAGGCAGAAAGCAGAGGCTGCAGAAATCTGGCTGTGCATTATGGAGGTGCTGGCCAGAACTCCTTAAGTGAAGTGTCCCCCTTGAAACACGGGTCCCCCTTGAAACACGGGAGATCTGAAGCAGCAGAAAGATTCAACTTTATTTCTGAGCACTCCTGTCATGAAAACAAATGCTTGACCCTTCTACACATAAATGCCTCTGACAAGAAAGACAATATAGATAATCACTAATGGAGTATTTACTTTAAATTTATATTTATAATTAAATTAAAATTTTAGATGCACAACAATTTTATGTAAGAGACATGCATGAAAATAGCTAAATATATCAAGCAATATAAACCTATTCCTCATCAATGCAGTGTTTTCTTCTTCGATAAAATTAACAGTTTGGAAGATGGACTTTTAAGTGTCCAAGTCCCAAGTGACAGAAATTACCCTAGCTGATTTAAGAAACGAAACAACATCACTTGCTATGTAGCAGTATAACTGCTTGGCATACTTCAGACACAACAAGCCATGAAATCAACCACCACCAACTCCTGAATACCTCAACTAACGACACCTACTAAACTGACAGTTCTCAGACTTTTCAGTTTTTGGCAGATTAAACAATTTTGCATGAGAACAGATTAGGAAAACACTCAGAGCCTAATATTTCCACTGTCATGGCATGGAACTGACTAGGTAAATTGATTGATGTACCATACCATAGTGGAAGACCAGACAGGAACCTTGCCAACTTGAGTTTTCCCAAATCTGGTAATCAGTCTGGCTTTCATTGTTATAGCAAAATGTTAATTTGGCCTCCAAGAAAAAGGACTCTTTGAAACAATTCAAATTTGGCCATCTATACACAAACAGAGGAAAAAAGGAGTTAGCTAAAGCCCTGAAGCACATGATTCAAGTCGTTAGCAAGTGTCATTAGCAAGATAAAAGCAAATCAGGCCATCACATTTTCCATAAAGCCCATAAAATAAAATTACAGAAACTCAAATTCACAGATTATAGAAACCAAAAGGACCTCTTTGATGATTCAGCCAAACACCTTCTCTCATATGTAAAAGCTAAAGCATTTTTCCACCAAATGTGACTAGAATATATTAAGACACTTGCAAATAAACAACCCAGGCTCTTAACACCAAGAATAATGAATGAGTTGTAGTACTTCTTGCCAAAGGACACTGTGGACCTTAAAGCTAAAAATGGTTCAAAGGGAGACAGAACACTACCACGGAACAGAAAAGCACATATGATTACTAAATACAAGAAAACTGCATCCAGCTTAGAAAAGTCAGAGCTCAAAATGACTGGAAAGCAGGAGAGTGTTAAGAGGGAGCACAAAACCTATTTGCCATGCTTTTCTGCTCTTTCCTAGACATTTATTTGTGGCTGCTGGTAGAGACAGAATACCACCTTTGATAAACTTGTTTTGGCCCTGATACACTCCATTCCTAATCTGGACTAACACTGACCTATTTTCAGATACAAAATTGTGCCTCCTTTATGTAACCTCTAATTTCAGCCACTGGGCCACATTATGCTTTTATGAAGAAGGTTAAAAAGTCTCCCACTAAACTCCAATGCACTAGTAAGTACATACATAAATCACAAGGCATCTCTCAACTCTTTTCTTGACAAGCTAAATAGAAGTAGTCTTACATACCTCACGTATCTAAATAATCTCCCCTATATTATGGCAGCAAAGGTTACAAACTGCTGGTTCAGACTGTCACATAAACCAAGAGAAAATTCTGTAGATGTATTAAAAAGAACTGCTGATACTGGGACAAAAGGCTTATAAGTGTACCCATGTACCATACAGACTTCTTCCCACACACACATCTTAAATGTGCAATGTCACAGCTTAATCTCTGCAGACTTCCTCATCTTTATTTCCTGCACTCTTGGTATGGCACTACAACTCCTTTCTGATTCCCTTATCTCATAGATCAGATTACAAAAAGAGAAAAACCAAGTTCCTTTGGGAGTACAAGTGCTACCAGTCCCCTCCTAAGAAGACAGCAAATTACGTTGGTGGGGCATACACTTGAAAAGAAGAAAATAGCAAGTCATAACTTCTTTCTGACCACTCCCAATTGCCTCATACAAAGGGACACTCTCCTTGCTGACTTCTAGCCAAGTGACTCAACAGAGGGTCAACAGGGAGAAAAGAGAACTCAGTCGCCCTTCCCCTTCACATACCATCTCTGCTCCTTCCTCAGATGCTGCACATCATGTCATGCTCTGTTAAGGGATTAGAATTTCTGCAGTCCCTCCGAATTCACCAGTTTCATGTCAGTCAAGTAGTGCTCATTATTGAACAATGTATCTCCACCGTGGTTACACAATAATTAGTGAAAATACTACTTTCCTCACTTACAATACCTATGAAATACATAAAGTAAATGTTTATCTGTGCTGTGCTGCCACAATTGTATATTCAATTTGGTGTTAGACCTTATATCTCTAGTAGTGACAGACATGGGGCTTTTTGGTGGTGAAAACATGCCACGCATATGTAAAAAGAAAAGTCTCACATACAGTTCAATGTATCCCAGAAAACACTTCATAAATTTTATTTAAATCTTCCAAAGAAAATAGGAGAAAAAGTCAAAAACCTCTCTGACAGAGTGTCACTCTGGAGGAAGTGCTTATCTTAAAGATATGACTTTTCTTAGCTCACAAGGAGCTTCAGCTATACCAACTAGCTCAAAATGGGGATGTTGGGCTGGATGACTTCTAGCTGTCCTTTCCAACCTGTCGCCACTCTACGATCTCATGAAATCAAAAAGTCTTAAAGGTCATGTTTAACTAGAGTCTACGTATCAGTCCAGGTGTTGCTAAAGGGCAAAATTATTTAGGACCTCATAGCGAAGTTCCTTCTATGGATATACCAAGTCTTAGAAATGGGTGTTGACACAGAACATGCATTTACTACTTATATATGAACAAGCGGGCGGTGTCTTATTCTGATACAACAGAAATACCTATGTTAGACACACTTATTTTTCAGCTAACACAGGTGAGCATATGAAGAGTTTGCAGAAGCCTTCTAATGCACTGGAGTTAAAACAAATAAAACCACCTTTGTTAGACCAAGCTGCTTCATAGCCATCTGTTCACTTGGAAGGCTCTCCTCAACACAAATTCTACTACATTCAAACCCGTGAATTATCACAAATTTTGAGAAGGAGCAAAAGAGAGCAAGTGGACAAAACTGAGCTGCCAAACCACATGCATAAATTACAAGAATGTAAATGAAAGAAGAATTGATGATTTGTTCTAGAAAATTATGCATGGCACAAAAATCTCAAGCCAAAACCCAAATGAGGCCATATGCTGTCCAGTTTGTGGGACCTCAGTGGCTCCCAGGGGACAGTAATTTGACTAAAAGTGAATGACTTGCACAGCCTGCCAGGCAGGTGTCCCTCAAGAGACAGAGGCATCCAAAGCCTGAAACCTCCTGCAATGCAGTCTTTATCTGTCTAGCTTTGTAGAAGAAAGAGCAACAATTCCACCCATCCCCAACTACAACTAGACGAGAAGACGAGGGAGAGGAAAGTTAGCACTTTAAGATAATTCCTTGCTAATACTGACAATGAAAGGGTTCATAGGGAAAAAAAAAAAAAGTTTGTGGGACCTCAGTGGCTCCCAGGGGACAGTAATTTGACTAAAAGTGAATGACTTGCACAGCCTGCCAGGCAGGTGTCCCTCAAGAGACAGAGGCATCCAAAGCCTGAAACCTCCTGCAATGCAGTCTTTATCTGTCTAGCTTTGTAGAAGAAAGAGCAACAATTCCACCCATCCCCAACTACAACTAGACGAGAAGACGAGGGAGAGGAAAGTTAGCACTTTAAGATAATTCCTTGCTAATACTGACAATGAAAGGGTTCATAGGGAAAAAAAAAAACCAGCACAGACCAGTAGTTGGAGAACTAACTGCACAAACTGCCTCTACTTCTGTGAGAGGGATCCAAGCCATGCAGGAGAGAGACCAGGCTGTGATGGTCAAGGGACTGGTCTCTGCAATAAAAGATCCCTTACTGGATTGAAACTCAAGCCACAGTTGCATCAGGAAGTATCTGGAAAGTGGATTAATTCAGTAGTGGACAGATCAGTATGCCTGTAGAGCATGTCTCCTCTGTTACTTTGCAACACAGTCCTTGGCTGTACTGAAGGATTTTGCTGTCTCTTGTGAAATAAATGAAAATGTTAAGTATCTACGTTTACACTGGTGACACTGTTTATGCCTAATTTATTTGTACATATCTATGATTATAAAAAAAGCTGTGGCTACCCATTAAAACGCTGCACCTCTTTAACGTACACGTTCAGCTCAACAACATACTGAAAAAGAGGGCAAATAACACAGAATGAACATAACGAGTGCTAATTTTTCTTTTGAATTTTAAAAATCACCCCTCTCAATACATTTTCAACTATATCAACTCTTCAGATGCTGAGGGAAGGTAAAGAACTAGATACTTAAAAGTGCAAGAACCAATGATCCATGAAACCACAGCACTTCATGATCAAAGTTTGAAAAATATTTGCATAAGGACCACTCTAACATACAAGAAGCATGTGCTACTTAAGTTGTATATATAACAAAGTATTAATTGCCACTGTGCAGTTTAAACAAAATTCACACATTTAAACCACTGATTTTTTCTTTTTATGTTATTCAGACAAGCAACTGCCTCTTGTTTCAGAACAAAAATTGTCAATCCATATTTATAGCAAGAACTTGCTTATTTGGCATGTATCTTACCCACCTCACTGGCAGCAGATATACACCAGACTGTTATTTCTTGTACAGCAAAAAGTAGGACCTTAGGCACAGAGATTTTTTTCAAGTTCAAAACCAATAAAACCCCAGTGGCTGCATAGGCCACTTGTTCTTAGAATCACCATGATCAGGCTGCATAGCATGTGCAAAAGACTCAGTTATGGTGCAAGTGTTATCACCAGCAACACATGGACATGGAATTTTTTTCTCTTTTTCAGGAATTCTGTGGGCTCCTGCTTTTTGATCTCCAGTTAGCCTTAGGAAAGCTTCTCCACGTAGACAGGATGATAGAGATTTTCTTTGCAGGGAGGGGAATCAGGTAATATTTAAGCATCTAAAATGTGACTGAAATCATAATCTCTGAAAAGTTGAGATATATCCTGTTTGCTTTCTTCCTCCTAACAGAGAACGCTTTTCAGAGTCAAGTTTAGTTATTTCAATTAAACTAGCATTTCCTTTAAAGGCTTATTGTTCTCACTAGGACCTTCTGAGGTGGGACTGGGAAAAGGATATTTAAAATGTGATAAGCATGTAGGAGTCCACAGCTGTCTGCAACAAATACTACTTTTTATCACTAAGTCCTGTTCAGTTCTTCAAAGAAATTTCATTATCAAATCGTGGCAAGTGTAATCTTTTGGGATTATTTTGTTTTGAAGGAATTTTAACAAGACAAGAGATTTCATTTTTTCTCTCACTCTATTCCTTCACCATCTCAGTAACAGATGCAACCATTATTTAGAAGTCTGTAACTACAGAGACATCAATGTCCTGTTGAAAGTTGGTTACCAGAGTTCTCAAAATCAAATCTCACTGTGCACTTTACTCTCATTTGTATAGGAAATGGAATAGCCTCTTCCCTTGTATTCAAACCAGTTAACATATAATTGGGATCCCCTCTGGGTTCTGAAACTATGAAGGCCTGAGGTAGCTGCAGTAAGAACAATTTTAACCTAGTTTTTATCCTATCCCCTTACTCCAGGTTTCCTTGTTGAGACCATATCTTGTCAATGATCTGGAATGTCAGGCAAAAAGACAGGACTGAACTGTTTGATGTTTATTCCACCACCAGGCTCCAGGTCAGGTTTTGAGAAAGGTAAAACAGGTTATCTTTCCAGAGAGACTCAGCTTTTACAGAAATGTAACTTGATGGACAATTTTACCCTTGGCAATAGTCACAGAGAATGAACAGATTGTCGGAAAAGAAAACTACACCTGCTGGGAAGTTGGCGCACTGTTTGTTTCTGTTCCCATTAAGAGTATGCAAAAGTATAAGCTACGATCACATCATACTCAGATCTATCTAAAAGTTTATATTTATACTGTTAGCTCTCAAGGGTATCATATTTAGAAATGTAACTTCTCTGCAAACCAGGCAGACTTGGTGCCATCTCACCTTCAGCTGAAAAGTCATCTACATGGACACAAAAATCTTCTTCCCACATTAGCAATTTTACTTTTTCTCCTCAAAGGACCATAATTTATTTTGGTTTTGCTAACATTTTTATATTGAAAGTAATTTTCAGAAACATATTCTCAAGAAAGGTCCAGCATTAAAGGAATTCATGTTTAAAATACACTGGCAAAACTATGTTTGAACACAATCTGTTTTCCTATGACTGGGTGCAAATTCTTCTACGTTTAAAACCACTGCGTTAAGAAAACATAATGAATCTTTCTTCCATTATATCTCCACTGCTACCAAACACATGCAAATGATATATTGACACGTCTGAAGGCATTTTGACTATTCATTAGGGAAAAACTGCATTTGCAAAGTTGAATTATCAGGTTTGGACTTTTTAAAAAAGCAAGCAACAATTACTAGCAATGGTTCTATATTAACATCACCTGTGAGTTATGCCTGATTACACAAACCAGCAAAGCCTACCAAAAAAAAGTACAGGCACACATTTTTGCTGAAAGAAAAATAAATATAAATGAGGTTTTGCTAGAAAAAACTTTCCTCAGAAACAATACTACTTTTGAGGATTTTTTTTTGGTCAAAACATAAAGCAAGTGGTTTATTTAATCTCATTCTTTTTAACCTAAATTAATTGCTTGAATTCAAGTTTCACCAGTCTTTCCAACAGGAAGGTTTGCAAATCTTTGATTATTTTAATGAAATCTTTTCATTTTAGCTACTTGCATTTCTTCCTGCTTGACTTCAGTCAAGCACACAAGTGCCTTGTGTGCGCTCAGCATTACCAGTGAGCACAGAAGAAGCTTCTGCTTTTATTATCAGTGGTGTTTTGAGGGAAGTCCTGAAGCTACAGATAGTCCTTTCTAAGCCCTCTAATTTTGGTGATTACAGCACTGAATGATGCAGAAATCCACTGAGTTTGTATCAGCCTCATAAAAACTGTCTTCAGGTGCCATTTTGTAAGATAAATAAGCAGAATGTTAAGAACTTCCAACTCATGCTCTCCCAGTGTTAGATGGTTAATAAAAAGAGATCCTGTACTCTTTCTTCCCCTACCCAAAAGAGAAGGGTCATTTCTGAGGTTCACTGGCAGCTCAAGCAGCTACGTTGGCTCATCACACCCACAGTCGTATTGTGAGAAAGGTGACATGTTAGGAAATAGAAAATCTCTGCAAGAACAACAGCTTGAAGAGGTGCAAAGAGCAAGCATAAAAGTTACCCAGTGCAGAAGGACCTGAAGTTAGCAGTATCTCTGTTCTGAACACAGCTACAGAAAGCTGTCCTCAGAGAGGCTAATCACTCTAACAGGACAGAGGCCAGATGGGCCAGAACATTCACACTTAGCGTATTCCTTCTGGAAAGGATGTGATTAGTGCTAGTGGATACTATTCCTAGGGGAAATAGCAAGGTCCAGTCATTGCAATCAGAAACCAGAAACCTCTGCAATTACAGCTGGTGCAGTGCAGTGCATTGCAATGTCAAAGCACTGAAATGACTCAAAGAAGGTTTTTACTGTAAAGAACAGCAACTTTTATAAGCCAGAATACCTGTAGAAGGAGGGAGAAAGAGTTTAAACTTTCCATATGACTGTCCCTAGGCAAATAGACACCTGCCTCTTTCTCTCATTTACCAAAAGCTTCCTCAAAACATGACAGTGTGTTACTTAGCTTCTTTTTGAAAGGGATGGTGAAACAATGAAGAGGATGCAGATATCAGTCACAGCATTCTTCATTTCTTGTGTGTCTTGGAAATGGTACTGAGACACATGAGACCCATTTTCAGGAAACAGATGACATTGCTGGAGAAATCCTGGTGAATGTCACACCTACTGCTGTTTTGAAAAACTTCCTTTGCTGGAAATCATTAAGAAGGGGCAATACTGGTTTATAAACACCTAAATCTCACTCCAAAGCAATTCTTTATGGATATTCAGACTACACCACCTCCAGTAAGCAACTGAATGTAGATGGTACAACCACCATGGGAGATGCTGCATGACAGCAAAAAGTCTTTCTCCATTTGGCCCAGGTTGAAAAACTACATTGCTTTATCACACTCTGAAACAAAATACACCAGGAAGGACCAGGGAGGATAAAGGAGGCATAACTTCATGGATGATGTTCCAAGAGCTTGACCCTTTTCCTTGCTTGCAGTTGAGGAAGGATAACAACTGTTAATCAGCTGGCTGTGCCCTTTTCTCAAGAGCATGTTAGCTATCTGGTGATAGCTAGTCTTTCTGGTGGAACATTTGCAGATGGACACCAGATATCCAACATAAGGACTTGCTTCTTCAGAGGAAGCCTTGAAAGGCTTCACTTATCAGAATGAAAAGGCATTCCAGTTAAAAGATACTGGCCACCAAAAGGCAGAACACTAAGGAAGTAAATTAGAACACAGAAATGATAGGATGTTTATAGATCAGGTTCCCTTGGAGGTAAGGGCTGGGGAGGGAACAGGGAAGGGATGCACAGAACAAAAATCCTCCACATCTGCATTTCTGCTCCAGTTTAAGGACAGTTTTTTTTCCCCTGCAGCTGCCCTGAAAAAGCCAACTGCTGCACTAAAGTTTATTTCTCTATTGTTGTCAGGGCTACGTTTATTCTGCTGAGATAGTGAAGGAGATGCTATAAGCAAAAACATGTTTATCCACTTTACATAATTTATCTTTTTTTCTAATGCAAAAGTGCCATCAAACCCACAATTTTTACATCATTAAACTTTTATGCTCAGAGTTAATAGAAATGCTGTCTAGGTAGCTGCACTTTGTGAAAAGATGCACCATTTCCCTCCATTTAATTTTTTTTTTTTCCTTGAGAAATGGCAACTAGTTACCCATCATATTGGAGTTACTACTCTCTGTATTTCATGCTCAGAAAATAATTTCATTAATAATTACTTGCCCCAAATTTGTGCCTCGTTTGCTTTGCCTGGGTAAATTTCAGTGCATGAAAAAGGTATTAATTTGATGTTTGCCTCAATTCAAAGAAAGTAATACTGGGAAGATCTCAGAATACCTGAAAACATGGCTGTAATCTAGCCCACAAAATGCAAGTTATGCTCTTTAATCTGTGGTTGTCTTGTGTTTCTGGAACTTAGACCTTTCATAAGGATAGATTGCTGACTCATCTCCAACCTTTTGTGTATTCATTAAGCTTTGATCTGTCCAGAAGCTAAAATGCTTATCCATGTAGCTTTCAGCACCACTGTCCGAAAATGCTAGATAGTGTCCTCACACAAGTTTCACAGCATTGGTCCTGGCTGCTTCCCTGAGAAGGATTATGATGTTCACCAGAGAAGGGCCCATCACCCTAGCAGCAGAGAGCACCCTCTTTGCCCAGCATCCAGACTTCCTTCCAGGTGACAGAGAAACTGACAACACTTGAGGCAGTGTGAATGGCTCCTCTTCCAAAAATCCTGATCCATATTATCTTTAGACCTCTATTAAGGAGTTCACACTAATTTTATTCTGCCCCTCCACCTCTCCTCGCACCCCAAATAAGAGTCTAACCAGTCTCCTCTACCATTCTTTACACTACAGAACACCAGGGAAATCTGAAGATAATTTACAAATGTAGCACATTCCTCAGTTTGGTTTCAGAAAGGTTGAAGTATTTTGTGTTGAGTTACGTGAGTGATCATAACAAAGTATTTTGAAAATAGATCAAATTATTAACAATCCAACAATCAATTCTCTTTCAAGAGACTTAACACAAACTATGTAAAAGAATGTTTCACAGAAACATTTCAGAACTTCCTAAAAACTTTAAGACAAGTTTGAGGACTTCACAACAAGTCTGCCATTCCAATCTAAAGGGATTTATTTTTTAAATTATGGCATTTTTTACCACATAGAAGGTTTTAACAAGTTCTAATGATGATCATTTATCTCTGTTAGGAGCTGAGACACTGTATTCCCTAAAATCCTTTTCAAGTAGACACTTAATTCAGTCTTCAAATGGATTTGAACACCGGATAGTTACAGTCCCACTACATCAAGTTAAAAAGCAATTAGCTCAGCATTAATGAAAATGTAAAGGTGCTCACACTGTCTGAAGTTAAGGATCACAAGCATAATCAATACAACTGATGATTTTCTCTCCATGCACCACATACAGACTCTAATAATGCATTTTGGCATCTGAGAGATTTCCAGTTTGACAGTGTTAATACCCTTCTAATAGCTACATCCCAATACAGTAGTATTCTGAAAGCTCACATGGTAAAACACAAGGGCATGCATGTCTCCATAGCACCAGGAGAGGAATGTGAAACTTATTTGCACAAAAGTATATAAACCAGTTTCTCCTTCACATGTGATCCCACAACACATTTGCCCCAGAGTTTTATACCTGTTATTTAAACAGTAGTTTTGGGGAATTTTGTTGCTGGTTTTTGCCTCAAAGTAAGATATACAGCATCGATTACCATGATGACTGTCAGTAACTAGACGAAGGACTAGAAAATGTACTTCTTAGAAATGCTTATCTTTTTGCACTGCCAACATATTACTTTTAAATTTAGGTATTTTTCACTGAAAAAAACTACGGTCAAATCACTCCATGTCTATGGGATTCACAGCACAATATCAACTAGAGGAAATATTAAAAGGTGATGGTAGATGCTTGTGTTTAAAGTACCTACCAAGGCACCTGAAAACCAGCCAATATTCTTCCTGGATCCTGAAGGAAGCCTGAAAGTATTAGGTGAGAACTACCAGCCTTCTGGTTCTTACTGAAATTCAGACTAACTTTTCACCACTGAAGTAATGAAACAATCCTGAAGAACTAGGAATCAGGTATATATTATTGCAGGGAATGCACAGATGCAAGGATAGGAGATGAAGTCCTAACTGCTGACATGCACACTCATATTAAGATAGACTCCATATATATTCTAGACTGCACATTATAAACATAGGTGACTATATTTACTTAAGCTTAAGGTTCCAGTGGATGACCTATTTTTGTCTGTCTATGAAATGAAAACTGAGAGTTAACAACTACAATAGAAATGCACTCCTTTTCCTTCTAATATTATCTAAAAAGCCTGTAAGATCCATAACCATACCTGTACCTTCACATCAACACAGAGGAAAGGCAAAACAAAACTATCAGGCATTAGATTCACTTGTAATGTGGATTTTGTTTGTTATGGCTGATTACAGAAGACAGAGCTGACCTCAAAAGTGATATTCTAGTATCACACAAAACTGGGTTTTTAACTAGAAAAGGCAGTGTATTGTTTACAGGCTCAGTTTGTCCACAACTAATATATCATTTTTGTCACAGGGAGCTCTGGTAGATCTTTTTAAAAATAACCTCCCATTTTATACAAAAAAGACAGTATAGAGGTTACTCATCTGCACGTGGAACACACGAAGAGTATGTTCATGTAAAAACACATGCTGCAGTGTAAAAATATCTGAGGTAACAATAAACATTTGAAGCAGTCTCTGCAGCTCCAGAGCTGTTGAGGTTTTTTTTCTTGTATATAAGTAAGCTTAGAAATCCTATCTAGCATGGTGCAGTCAGAAACTTCTAAAGAACTCTGCCATTGCAAAACCAGCTCTGTATCCTGCTGAACCTAATTCCACACAATCCTTCACCTGTTGTGATCTTGACTACTCTCTACAGAATAATTTCTTAAAACAGAAATCTTCAGTAGAAAAATCTGGTTCCTCACTTTTCCAAATTGCTTCAGAATGCTCGCTAGGTATATTGTAAAATGTAACTTATTTCTGTAATAAAATTACAATATTATATGGACAGTAAAATAAGGCAACAGTACCATCCTCTCATACATGCTTTGTTCTCAACACTATTATTTCAAACATGTTCAGCCTGGTCACAATGTCTGTTTATATTACAGCCAAGTTAAATGCTTATTTGTGATGGTATTTCAGCAATGGAAGAAATCCTAGTGAAATCCAAGAAATTTTAATTAAAGAAATCCATCACCTCCAGGCCATGAAAGGATGTTTCATAGAGCTCAATGTGCTTTAAAAGTGACAATATAAACAAAGTGTATCTGCACACACAAGGACAACAGACGTTAACAAGTTGCTACATTACTAACCATACCAGGAATTGGAAGACCATTTTCCTAGCCTTGATTCACATACATCGGTGGGTTGAAAGGACAGATGAATCTTTTAAAACTTCCAGCTGTCTGCTCCACTTCTTAAGCAGTGACAGATTAACAGAAAATAAAGCAGTATCTGAACTGCAACAGTTCACAATTCAACGTGTAGAAGTAAACCAGCAATGTTTTCTATTTATTTAATACTCTGTGCTGTACACTGTACTACCAGTGACTGTTCCACACCCCATTCAGTTACCCCAGGTCTGCCAGTACAACCTGTGGGATAGAGGTGGAACAGTTTAAACTTTCTAATCATAATCTTCCAGTGAGCCACTGGCACACGTTGCCCAGGGAAGTTGTGGATGCCCCCTCCCTGGAGGTGTTCAAGGCGAGGTTGGATGGAGTTTGAACAACCTGGTCTAGTGGGAGGTGTCCCTGCAGGAGGGTTGGAGCTGGATGAATTTAAGGTCCCTTCCAACCCAAACCATTCTATCATTCTACAAATACAATGTAAACAGGAATTTCAGAACCCCTGGATCTATGTATTTATCCATCTGAAAAAAAAACAGAGTCTTCCTAGTTTATCCTTCCTTCAGGTCACTCATACTTTTAATTGTTCTACACATCAAGTTGCTCTTACCTGTTGTTTGAGAGCCTCCAGAGATTCAAATTCCAATTTGGCTAGTTTAATCTGGATATCTCTTGGTTTATCCGGAATTACAAATGCCATTATAAACTTTATTGCTAGTAGCAAGTGCTGGGAAAAAAGCAAAAAGAAAAATATTATTCTAGAGAGTTTGAAGCACGGAAAGAACAGCATAATACTACTTCAAAATTTTAGTCAGAGACATATAAACAATTATTTCTTGTGACATGTACAACCCAGCACACTATAACCAAATTGAGACTCAGATACTCCCTATTTTTTCTATTTACAGTAATTCATCATTTAAAAACAGTTTGCCTTATTTACAAGATAATCCTATTTCTGCTATGCAGTGTAAATTTCTAAATGAATTTTGTGTTTGTGATTCCAGATTAAAAAAAAACTTTTAAAACATATTATTGGTGCACAGAAATAGAACTATAGTACCCTGGACATACAGTTTCATAGTGAAGTTTTTACATATATATGCATACAAAGGTAATTGCATATAATTAGATTCAATTATAACTACATACATACATGCACATATGCACATACATATGTCACAACACAAATGAAATAAGCCCTTTGTAAAAAGATACCAATAAACACAGAACTTCCGCATTAGAGAAGTTATTGAAACCTGAAAGCATCAGAAGAGAATGAAACAAAATAATGTAAGAAGTGGCACACTCATAAATAGAAACTTTTCAGGAAATGGAGAAACATTCCACATTTAGGATGCCAAATTAGTCAGAATTTATTTATAATCTAAGAGAACACAAGCAGAAAGTTCTGTTGAACCTAGTCATTGACCTGTCTTCAAATTTCACTTAAATATGCACCATTCTCCTCATTTTACCAAAACCAAGGGCCAAACTGACAAGCTAGTGGTTTTGTTTACTTCTAAACAAGAACCATAAGATCTTATTTTATCAAGGGCTGAGCTAACAGTATGCTGCATGATTGCAAGCACGAACTTGCTTCTACCTGAGAAAACCCTGACCAATGTAAGGTAACATTTAAATATACATGCTTAACTTTAAGCATATGCATAAGTTCCACTGACACAATTTTACTTATTATTTGCTTAAGCTTAGATTGCATGTCCAGGCTGTTTATCACATTTCCCTGGTATCTTTTATAAAGTGGAACAGATCAGAGCTCCTTTCTGAAATACATTTTGCTGAACTATGTGATCTATTAAAGAGTAAGAATCAATTTTTGGAATTGCAGTTGTTCAGCCACTGTCTCCTGAAGAGCCTTGAAAAATAAACCAAGCTAGTAACTTTACACAGATTCTTCAAAGTAGCTCTAAATAAAAACAAACAAACAAACAAATAAATAAATGAAAATAATTTCAGGGAAATGTAAATAATATTGTGCAGGAAAGACACTAAGACTGTCCTATTTTTTATAGGAGTGAAGAAGGAATAGAAGTAACATCTGGGGAAACCAGAATGAAAACCAACAACATTGCTGCAACTAATCCTGGAAAACACTATTTAAATAAATAGATTTACAAAGGCAATGAGTTTTAACTACATCACCACGTGAAGAGTTTTATTATTGTATCAACTAATCAGAACCCAGCAGTTCAGCAGTATTTCAGAGATGGGTTTCATGGCAACAGGCTACTTGTTACCCACGTGTATTGCAAAATGCCTTTGACAAAAACTAGCTGTTTATCAGAAAAGAAGTCAGTTTTGATGCTAGCACAACTCATAGCCTGTAAACACAAGGATACAGCTCTAAACAGAAAGGCAGAACCTTAGATTCAGAAAGCCTTCAAGCCAGGAAGGACCTCTCAGAATTGCTTTTTAATGTTGTTTTCCCTCTCAACAGAACAAAGCTTTATCAGTCATAAAGTGCTTAGAATTGCATGGGATGTCCCTGTGTGCAAAACTGTGACCTCAGAAAACACACTGGACTTAACAAACTGCAAATTCAATTCCACCTCATAACTCCCAGTTACCTGAAAAAAGACATCAGAGCAACAGCCTCCCTTGGATAACTTCGCCAGCTGTTCCTATTTGCAAATTAGGAGTAATAGTAATAAAACTGGGAAGGTAACTGGCAGAAATTATGAATGTGGGCCACATGTTTAATGAAATCTCTTGAAATGTATCCCATCTTATTAACAGTTTAGATTGTGTTTCAAAACTGCCATTTGACTAAGGAAATTTAAGTAGCTATTCAAGAGTAACCGAAGGGAGAAACAGAGAGATGAGTAGTTGTGTTCTCTGTATCATTCATATTCCAAAGTGATTTCTTAATCTTGTTTTAGTATCATTCCTGCAAGTCAGATCCATAAAAAGGAGACATCTACTTTCAAAAAAGAAATATCTTAAGAGTACAGTATAGATCACCAGAATACACATGAAAATTCTCTTTCATAGTTCAAAGTTACTTTAACACTGGTTTGAATATATTACAGAAAGAAAATACTAAAGTCTAACCAAATTTACTACACAACCACTGCAAATATATTTGTCCAATACCAAACTTCATCACAGAATTGGTTTTGCTTTTGTTTTGGTTTTTTTTCTGTTAAAGCAGGTTACAAACCTAAGCATTATTTCTAACTGCAACCATTAAAAAGCAGTGTTGCTTCCAAGAAAATGCCCTTTATGATTACAAGAGGACTATTTCACTGTGAGCAAAGCCCAGGGTAACATTCACAAAAGCTGTAAAGCTCTCCAATGCCAACAGCAAAGTCCCCTCCTATTTTGCAGTCTGCCAAGTGGGCACAGAGATAAACAGCAATGAGTCTCTCCCTCTTGATAAATGCAGCGCCATCCGATTCTTTGTGGTCTTCTGCCAGTTGCTTAGAGAGCTAGAAGAACTATTCTGTTCTGCAAAGCCACCAACAAGAGCAGAAGCAGCAGCTGTGTTTTGCAGCAGTGGGTCCCCAACCTCATATCTTTTAAAATAGAAAATGCAAATTAGGGTTAAATTCCTGGAATTTTGAACAGCTAATTTGATTTCTGTAATGTTCCTATGGCAGCAATTTCTGTCAAAATCTACCCAACTGAAAAAAAGGGAAAAAAAAAAACCACAACGCAGTCTGGAGGGCTGGTTAGCTGATAAAGTGCATGCCAAATGTCAGTTTGGAGAGATTTTATTAAAATATTCTATCAAAAGCCTATTTTAGAATGAAATATTTATAAAAGATTCCAATTAAAATCAGAAATCTGGATTTAGTTCTGCCTAGAACCAGTACATACTATGACAAAAGACAGTGGTTACTAACTCTGTGTAAGGAACCCTACACAAAAAAAGCCAACACCTGAGAATGGCACATTGTTTGAAGAGATGTTCTCTACAGGTATAACCAAAATGCCTCTGCAAATGTAAAGTATCACTGCAAGATCATGTTGGTGTCAGAGCAGAAAGCAGGGAGATCATTAGATTCTTCACTAGGACTCTGGATTTCAGCTATCTGACATTAAATTCAGCTAAGATCAAACACTAAGAGCAGACCAAAAAAAAATTTCAGTCTTTCTGTGGCAAGTTTTTAGCTTTGTCTTGCTTCTTTCTAAGAGTAGAAAAAAGTGAATAGGAAAGTGAAAAATAATTCTGTCAAAGGAGCAATACAGGCAAAGAAAATTTTCCATAAAGTGCAAGAAGTTAAATTAAAATGTCTTTAACAGACAGCAATAAAATAAATTTATGAGCAAATATTCCTGAAATATACATAAAAAGAAAGCATGACCAAACTTTCTTTCCCACTTTTAGACTGAACTGGCTTCATTACAAAGTCTTGGTAAAGGAGCAGAATTATCAGAGGTGAGGGACTTAAAAAAGGGCCTTTCTTCTGCTGTTCAAACAAATGCGGCTTTTAAAACCTCATAGAATCACTTAGGTTGGAAAAGACTTTTAAGATCATCAAGTCCAACCACTAAGCTAGCAGCTTGCCAAGTCCACCACTAAGCCATGTCCTTAAGAATGACATCAACATGTCTTTCAAATACCTCCATGTATGATATCTCAACCACTTCCCTGGGCAGCCTGTTCCAGTGCCTGGAAGATTAAAAAAAGTAGTAAAGATAACCTCTAAGGAAGCAAATCCTCTGTTCATGTTTCCAGGAAGTAACTGCAGAAGCAATGGGTTAAGCAAAGCAAAAAATAAAATATGCAAACATCATCTCCTAGTGAGGGAGCTGGTCTTTTGTGCTCCCCTTGTGTTTCCAAAAAGAATCTGCAAGATCCGTTGGAAAGCAAGCAAAGCAAGTCAGTACTACTTCTGAAACTCAGTCCGCCTCTTGGAAAGCCTTAGCAAGTATTTATACCAGATACAACTTGAAATATAAGTCACCAGGGGCGATCTGTTAAATAAATAAATATTCTACCAATGCACATGCTAGTAAAGTTGAAAGCACAAATAATCTGATTAATTGTACAGTTGCAACAATTTTTTTTGGTCTTACAGTGCCATTATACTTTCTAGTAACGCAATACTCATTAAAAACATTTGTTATTATTATTTATAGATTATTTCTTATTAATGTTTAAACCACAGCTATTATACATCATATTCAGTCACTAATGAACTGAAGCAGTGTCTAGTCTTAGCAGTCTTTTTTAAAATTTAGATGCCTATCTGTCCTCCATAATGTTGTCCAACAACAGCAATTAAGATGTTAGGCAGCCCAGAAATCTATAGAAATTTTGTCACTGACTTATTTGATGGTGCAAAAGAAGGTATTAGTTCTTTATTTCTCAGCATTTACTCATCTGTTCAAGCCTTTTTATAGATTTTTACACTGGTATTTTTAAGCCTACTTTTAGATTACTTTTTCAGGACTTCCTCTGAATTGTTTAAGTACCTTCTGAGGTGTTGAAGCATGAAAAAAAGAAGCAAGGGTTGGTAAGGAAGGGTATTTTATTTATACACACAAGCAACACACTGCTATTTCTCTAGGCAAATTGCCATTTTTAGGTCTATCACACAAAATTAAGCATTCAGCAGATTCAAGGAACATCTGCTGAAAGAAAAAATTCTGAATAAAACTTCTGATACCAATCTTGTACACAGACTTCCGACTGACTGCAACTTGGGAAACTAAAACAAAACACAAACCAGTTCTCCTAAATAATCTTGTTTCATAAACACAGCATATTACGTGACCCAAAATATTTTATGATTCAGCACACTTGCAAAACTGTCTATAAAAACACAACATACACTAATGAGTCTTTCACAAATGGTCTAAAACATGATTCTTCTCACATTTGTTTCATTCTGTAGCTAATTTAAGAGACATGGGGGGGGGGGAAAACATACTATAGGTGTAAAATTGTCTTGGAGCTTCTAGTATCTGCTAGTGGTTAATTTTGCAGTAACCCAACAGTCTTAAAAGCAGCATGATTATGCATCCGTCTCTGTGGTACCAAACCTGAAATGTTTTGGCAGAACCCTTATCTCAATTTATGGCTAGCATTTAATAGGACCTGGGATAAGAGTTGCCAAAAGCCAAATTACCTAATACTGAATGTAATGAACAGTAGAGCTTTGATCATGCTCTGAAATAAATTCTAAGTGAAAAGTAGGAAGCCTATGGAATTAAAATTGACAGTATGATTAATAGCAAGCCATATGATGTACCTCTTAGCTGATTGCTAGCGTTACATATTGGCTCCCATTCTGACAGGTATGGTTTATTCTCAAAATGCCCTCATGTTCCATATCAACGAAGAGGAAAAAAATAAATAAATTGTTATTTTCTATTAATCCTCAAGATTTACACTTCTTTCCACCTTGAAGCCATATGTGTTTCTCTATGAAAAAAAGATACAAGTAAATTACAGTGCACGACATTGTAATTACACATTGTAAGGCATTCTCTTTGTCAGGACTCAAATTCTTGCTCTATTATGCAACTGGATGCCTTGAGATTAGCAAGGAGATATGAAGCATTACTTCTGCCAGGGGTCTGAAGCTACTGTAAGTCAGTCCAGTGATAAACAGAAATTGTCACCTACTGTAGGCATCGTAGATTTTGAAAACTCCTTGCTCCTGCCTCAATCAAACCTCCTTTGTCCTAGTCCAAGCCAAAGTGGACAGGTATAAAACTCCCAGTTGAGTTTTGGACAGACTTAACAAAAATATTAAAACGTACACATACAAAAGTAAAACCACTCTATTTTAAAAAGCCTTATAATGGTTTTCCCAAAACTGTACGTTAGTTCTGGAGATTGTGAGACAATTAACATACTTGTCAATCTAACCTTTGTCTTCAGTTCATGCTAGGAAAAGATAATGTTGCATCTATATTCAAATTGAAACTATTTTAAACATTGAAGTTGATGATTTTGTCTGTCACCTTGACAGCAAGTAACATAAAAAGTAACTGGGGTTTAGTTTTAAGTTCTTCAAAGATTATATACACCTACGTTTTAAACTGTGAATACCAAGTTACCCAAGCAGATGCACGGCACTGTAGTTACAGATATTTCCTTATTTCTCCCACAACTACCTGGCTTTACAACTCTCTTATGATGTTTTCAAAGCTGATCACAAGAACATTATTCCTGCTAGAACATCTGTTCATCTCACAGCACTAAGACAAGAACATGATCTGAACAAACATTTACACACAAAAAAAAAGAGTATTTCGCCACAATGCAAACGCATCTTCATTGAATGATTCACAAATATAGTGTAATGCATAGTTTTATTCTGTGTGTTCACCCTGTGGTAAATGGCATCTTTACTTCTGTTTGAAGCTGTAAGTAAATTCTGTAGGACACAGCACGTTTTTTAATCTGGACCAAAAGGTGAATCATGCAATGTCAAATAATGAACAAAATGTCACAGCCATGACTCACCAGAGGAAAAAAAATGGTGTTGCAATACATCACACAGTAAGATGCAGATTGTTGTCTTTTCCTGGGCAACTTTAATCAAAACAAATTAATTGAAATGGGTACAATAAACTAGCTAATCTGAAACAATTCTGTAGGGGAAGAAAAAAAAAAAAAAAAAAAGAATTATTTACATTTACCTGTATTTTTCCTGTAAAAACTAATAGGGTTTTTTTTCATGTGAACCAAGTCAAATAATCCTTTGCTTTTCAATAAAGGTCAGAAGAAAAGCTTTCATTTCAGCTAGAGTATTTTAAATAAACATTGCAGCAGGTGTTTGGATATGCTGTCAAGTCTTGAAAAGCTTGCATAAAAAATGTGTCTTCAAAAAAAACCAAAACAAAATAGACCTGTACCTCCTCAGGCCCATTTTATCTGTCTTTTCTGTAAATGGTTATTCACAAAATTACATATGATTTTCTCTGATTTGCAACACCAGTACTTGCCCTTGCTATAAAAGAGTTCCTCATCAAAGCTGCTGGAAGCTAGCCATGCAATTCTCACGTCAACTTTTATGGCCATGGCAGATCTGTGCAACACAGCACAGCCCAGAGTTTAGCCTTAGCTGCTCACCTGTTCCCAACTTATTGGGAACATAACTGGCTTGCTCCAGCTGACAGAGAATTTTTACTGTGAGCCAAATTCACTTTTGAGACAAAATGCTGCACTTAATGGAGATCCATTTGTAAGTCACAAGCATGCAATTAAGTTTTTCAGCAATAACCCACATCCCAGCTTTAGTTCTCCATGCACTCATGAAAATGCAGCCTATGAACACTTCTACAAATGCTTATGTTCTTAAGGAATGCAAAGCCCATCAAAAGGTGCAGACTCCAGAAGAGAGGTGGGAGGAAACAGATAGTCTAAGAGAGGAAGAACAAGCTGTGTTCTCCACAGTAAGAGATTCTATTACATCTTTCTATCAGCTGAGAATGTGAGTCAGAATGTGAATCTCAACATAGAGACTAGAAAGCAGTAACTCTCCCATACACTGGGATATACACAGCTGCATCATGCAGTATTGTTCTTCAAAACTGAACTTCTATCAGCATCATCCAGTGCTTACTGCTTGACAAATTCAACGGGCATCTGGGACATCTCAAAAACCATCACGTTTGAATCATCAAGAGTGATTCTCAACTGAATTCTGCTGTATGATGTGAAAGAAATACCAGCAAAATTATAACAGAGTAACAAAGACTGTTACTCACTCAGTTTTTTTCTGAGACTTGGTAGTTTGGCCTTTGGAACTACAAAAAAACCAGAAAACTAACAGTTTAATCTCAGTGGTGTAACAGCTTTGGCAACATGCAGTGAGCAAAACTTCTCATCTTCCTAAAAAAAGCAAGGCTGGAAAAAAAACCAACAAACCACTACTTACAGATTGAATTAGAATTTTAAGGCCATTTGGGAGTCAACTTGTAACAGGGCTCAGCATCACTTTGTTGCTATGAAACATTATTACATAGAAATAATCAGCCATAAAAACCTGCAGCTGACTCATTTCTCTGGCTGAAATGATCTCAGCTGAGAAGGCCACTTTCAATTTGAAATGAATTAAGAAGCAATTCTAAACATGGCTTTGAAAGATGCCTGAAGCATCTCAAATAGGCAATGTCAAGAAGTCAGACAAGATCTTGGACCACTGACTGAATCTGAACAGGTCCTTAACAAACCATAATATAACATGCACACAGAGACAGGTGGGAAGCTGGGACTTTTCACACATGAATTTCAACAGAGTTGACCAGTGATATCATGGGAATCAGAAAAGTCCAGGGATTGAAGGAAGAACTCACCAGTTCTGTGACTGGCTAGCTACTCATCATTAAAAGGGGTAACACAGTACCAAAATCACAGTGTCTCAGCTTCAAAACTCATTCTGGGAGTGTGAGAAACCTGTGAAGAAGCATTACCTCACTACAGGAATATAGTGATTTCGCCTGTGAACCAGGAGGATGGCGCTACAGAAGTATGTGTCCTGCACACCTTGATTCTTAATCCAGTCCTGAGTCTTCACAGATAGACTGATGAAAAGCATATATTTATTTTCTGAATCTAGGAACCATTTGTATTTATTTATTTTCCTTAAGACCAGATACAACAGCAATTGTCTTTCTTCTTTAAGTTAAGGAAAGGCTGGAAATGAAAGTATTCTACAGTGTCTCTCCTTCAGCTTCTAGATGAAGAAAAAATGCCACTCCTTTTTGTGCTCAACGTTGGTAAGGAGAGAACTTCAGGAAAAATGAAAGCAGCATAGAGGGAAAGACAAAAGGATGCACATCACAGAAATGTGAAGGACTAAGCAAGCCTGGCACACAAGGGCAAGGCCGTAGCTGCAAACAGAGCAGTGTGCCTTGAACTCAGCTGCAATACACCACCACTCCCTCAGTTTCACTGCCCCCAGACAGCAGCACAAGCCAGCTCACCATCGCCTAGCCCTGCTGTCTCCAAAAGCAACAAATGACTCCTGGGGTGCAGAGGCAGATGATCACCTCTAAAAAGAGGCAGTCCTGATAAAATAATGCAACTTCTGTCTTAAAAAGATACATGTTTTAAAAAGTGAGAGCACTGAAGATCATAGCACTTAAAATCTTTTTTCCAAACACAGACTGTCTCAGCAGTCACAGGAATCTTAACTAGAAACAAATTTATAGCAGAGTGAACAGGCAAACCATGAATTCAAAATGTTACTTATCTGCAACCCTGCCTTATTCCCTTAGAAGTCCTTTAAGAGTTGTTACTTGAAAGAAGAAATCCCTGAAAGCCCTTGGCCTAGAATTTTTTTCTTCTCTTTTATATACTTGACCAAGTGCTTTTTGATAATCTGAACACACACACACATCCTTATAAGATAAATATTCCTCATACACTTAAAAAGGTTAAAAAAAACAATAGAAGAACTAGTCCTGGAATGCTTGAGGGATCTGGCAGTACTTGAAGTTGTGCAGGTTTTTGTGATATAACAATCTAAGAATTATCTTCTAATGTAATAAATTGTCACACAAAAATCCTAAGAAGTTAAAGACATGTCAGATAACAGGCTCCTAAATAAGTTTCGCTACTTCAAACCCTTTTCCAAACATCTCATCTCACATTTTTACTGGGAGAAGAAATATCAGTATGTCTCAAACACAGGAAAAATTTCTCAAACAGTATTCAAAAATAAGACCTTCCAATATGAGATAAAATTATTATGTAAAAAAAATTGAGGATCTTTTTCTTTCCACCCAGAAGAACATTACCTTTCCTGATCGTGCTGAATGGTTCTGGATTAAATAAGATGACTTTGCTGCATATAACAACCTAAAATCCACTTCTATGATTATTTTAGCATCACAGATACCTAGCTCTCTAAAGCCAGATTCAATGTCTTTTACTAGTCAGCAGACATACACAGATGCATTATATTGTTTTGCTCAGTTCCAATGGGAACAAGCATATTACCCTGTCACCTCAAAACTGAAGAGCATCTGCCTATTGTAGTGAAGTACCAAATGCTGTACTGCTTCTGGTTGTTTTACATGTCCATGAAGGCAATGATTTTTTTTACTGCCTACCTGATCTTTAAAAATCAGTTGCTGTGTTTCAAACAGTGTATCATTAATACATTACATATGTGTATAACCGCATTTTATCCTGGTTGCGGCTTTTAGAAATCTGGAGGTTTTCCATTGTTGTTTTGCAGGGAAGGGACTTTTTTTAAGTAACTTTGCATCTTCCATTTCCTTATTTCTGCGTAGCTCCTCTCACACAGACAAAAAGCATTAGGTAATATGGTTAAAAAAAATAAATTGGGGGACAACTGACACTAAAGATTCTTCTGAAGATGTAAGCCAGTCTGTAGCCTCATTATTCTTCCAAGATGAACAGTTAGTTGTGAGAGTTTCTTTGTCAACTTGAGTTGCCTGAAGTGAATACAAAACATGTTTCAGAATTCTAAAATACAGTTTTTAAAGGAAAGAATGCCATTAGAGAAAGGTTTATATAATTTTATTGCTGTAAACACCAAAGGAGATACAACAGAGGTTAGTTTTGCAAAACAACCAAGATACAGTTGCCCTGATCTGAGCAATGCTCTGTTACCCTGTTCTGTCAGAGGTTTGATTTCCTTGACCTCATTAAGGACATTGCTTGATTGTTAGCAGGGGTAATTTTTCTCACAATGCCTTGCTTTTGAGGGACACAAATTTCATTTATCCATGGTTGGGTTAAAAGTTCACCACTCTCTGTCTTTCCCTTCTTTGCATTCCCCACCATGTCAGCAATCTAATCTTCACATGGCCTATTCAATCTTTTTGTCTTTCGATTATTTTTTTTAAGCTTAAATATTTACAGCTGACCTTTAGTTTAATTTGAAATCTCCTCCATAGTTTTAAAATATTGTCAAATCTGTTCTCTCTAGGTGAACTTGCTGCTGCACAGTAAAACTAGTGGTTTGTGCACTGTCAGCAAGAGAATATGCTTAATAGAATAAATTACTGGGCTTCTCTGATGAGTCTGTAACTTATACAGCCAGTTCCAGATAAACTGCCTTTAAAAATGTACTCTAATGACTTCTGTCATAGACCAAAGCTTCCTGGGGCATTATGCCTCTGGAGCCCTCAACTCTGTTCTCTGTACCTGATGTTGCAGCAAGAATATAGCCGTTCCTGTAACTCATGCACCACTCCTATGTATTCCGTTCCTGTAACTCATGCACCACTCCTATGTATTCCAAAAGACCAGTCATTTGCATCCAACACAGTAATACTGGCCCATTCCAAAGAGGAAACAGCAACAGTTTAGCATCTAGGATTATTACAAGAATTACAGAGATTAAACCATTAAGGAATTTCTATACACAGGAAACCTAAGGCAATGGCTCACATGTCATTTTCAAGTGTTGTCTTCTCTTTCTAGATATTTGCACAACAGCAGCATCTTAAAAAAAGTTCATCTAAACCCCCACAATTATCTGGGCATATAATGCTGTTTGTAACATTACACGTGAATCTGCTTTTCAGAACACATACTTGTCTCCTTAAAAGAAGGAAAAGGAATAAAGACAGCCATTATTTGCTTTAATCTAATACATATTTTCTTTAGACACAAAATTTATATATGCTTTCTGAAAGTAAGTCTGATAAGACAGTGCCACTAGGAGAAAACTGGTCTTAAGATCTGGGATCACCTGTTTTTTTTCTTTAAGGCAATAAGGAGTTGCAAAACCTGATTTTGCCAATAAAACTTCCAACAGAAAATGAATTTTTTAAAAAAACATTGTGCTGATCAAAGCTTTGAGCTTTTTTTAATGTTTGTTCTTTTCCCATGCTACAAGGTTATGTTCAATAGTTTCAGAACTACCAGGTTAGAAATGCCAATCAGGTCTGCTATTTGTAATACACATCTTGTTACCCTCAGTCAATAATAATAGGTCCAGGAGAGATGACTGCACAAACTACATTACCTCTGCAGAGCATCATATTTCTTCCTTTTATGCAATTAGATGCTTCCCAGTGGACAATCTATTCTTCACTGACCTGTATTAACTTCTGTTACAATTTTCTAAAGAAAAGAATTCTACGCAAAGTAAAGTTACCTTATGAATTCTGCTTTTAAATACTCACCCGCAAAGAAAAGTAACCCTTTGTATCCAAAAGTGCTTACAACTGAGCAATAGTACATTATGAAAACAAGGGGTTTAAATAGGCTAAAAGCATTTTCAAGAATACCAGCTTTGCTTTTATCTTGAATGATTACCAACACAGTTGCCAATCATCAGGGGATAGACTCACATCCCTGTGCTCACTAACTCTGCTCAGTCTTAAACAGAGCAAACAGCCTTTGCTGCTTACAGTCCATTACAGAGCATCCACTCTGGGCAGAAGAAAGCCAGCTGAGAGCAGACTTCCCACTGCAAGTGTGCAGGGGTGGGGTCATATGCTGCACGAAGATGGGTAGGAGCCTAAAGGAGTGCAACTGACAAAACTCCTCATCTAGTTCCGGGCAAAGCCATTTTAAGTCAGTCCATCTAGATACCTGCATGTTCCTTGGTCGCACATGCTCCACCTACAGTAATGACTCAGAGCAAGGGCTTGTGCTTCAAACACCATAGTTTTGATCAATCACAAAGCCAGTAACTGTCAACACCAAACAAGCAAGAAAGCACATATTTTCTTTAGAAAATAAGGATTAGGGCTGAATGTTGAAAAACAAGTTTATCTTGATGGCTCCCTTTTAAAACACTAATAGCAATTTTTCTCCATTCTTGCTCCAAGCATAGAGGCAGAACAAAACTAAAAGTGGAACATGTCTTCCTCCATATAATAGAATACCAAATATTACCAAGGTGGGACAATAGCTTCAGAAATGAAAACCGAAAAGCTGTCCCCTATTATCAACCACACACCTCAGCACATGAGCTCGGAGATGATATGCTGAAAACCAGTTTCTGAGAAAGTGTCAGCATGCTGTATTTTTGTTGACACAACCAGCAATGCTCTAGTTCTGAAAATCAGGTCAATGCTACCTCTGCACCTACATGCAGATGCTTGAAATCAGACACTTCTATTTTAAAAGTTCTGTCTTACTATACAACATTTACAGTTTGTCTAAGTATCTGGGTCACTGAAACAAACAAGCACTATTCTAGAAGGGAGAGCAACCCCCAAGGAAGACCTCGATAGGCTGGAGGAGTGGGCTAACAAGAACCTTAGGAAGTTCAACAAGGACAAGTGTAAGGTCTTGCACCTGGTAAAACATAACCCAGGAGAGCAGCTCAGACTGGGATCCACCAGGCTGGAGAGCAGCTCTGTGGAAAGGGAGTTGGGGATCCTGGAGGACAACAAGCTTGACAGAAGCGAACAGTGTGCTGCAGCAGCGAAGAAAGCCAACAGGATGTTGGGCTGCACCAACAAGGGCATCACCAGCAAAGAAGTCATCATCCCTCTCTACTTGGCACTTGTCAGTGCCCACATGATACTTGTCAGTATCTCACACACCTGGGATATTACGTTCAGTTCTGGTCCCCACTCTACAAAAAAGATTTGGACAGGCTGGAGAGGGTCCAGAACAGGGCCTCAAAGATGATCAAGGGACTGGGAAGCCTACCATACAAGGAAAGGCTGAGAGAACTGGGTTTTTTTCAGCCTGGAGGAAAGGTGGTTTAGGGAGACTTTACTGCTATGTTCCAGTACTTAAAAGGTGGCTACAGAGAAGATGAAGACTTCCTTTTTATGAGGAGTCACATGGAAAAGATAAGGGGTAACAGGTGCTAGCTACTCTGGGGGAGACCCCAACTAGACATCAGAAGAAAATTTTTCACTATGAGACAGTTGGACTTTGGAATAATCTCCCCAGGGAAGTGGTAGGTTTCCCAACACTGAACACTTTTAAGACTCAGCTTGACAAGGTGGTGGGCCACTGCATCTAAACCGTGTCCCTACCTATAAAGGTTGGACCATATGATGCTTGAGGTCCCTTCCAACCTGGCATTCTATGATACTGATAATTATCCTGAAATTAAAGGCTAGACATGCAAAGTTGGTCCAAGATTTTGTTGTTGTTGTTGTTAAGCAGAAGTAAATAAAAATAATGTCTGAGACTTTCTTTCATCTAACTTCAGTTATCTAAGAAATCAAGCATAGCCAAAGCTAGCAGACTACACATCCTTCCCTTCCAAATGAGGGCAAGAATTACTCTCTGCAGGTGTCTATACATCTCCCTCACACATTCAGTAGTCCAGGCAACTAGCTTCAGACACATATTACTTTTCATACAGTTAAATGTTAGCAGAGTCTTATGTTTTCCAATTTATATAAATTTAATAGTAAATGCCATAAAAATCTCACCAGTTGAATACAGTAGGAAATAAACATAACAGTTTATTGCTTGAATAGTGCTTGAATAGAAGAAAAATTCCAAAACCTTTTTATAAAACTATGTTTATTTAAAGTAATTTTAAAACATTAAAAATGTCTATGTGTAACTTACACAATATGAAGTACAAGGCACAATTCTAGTGTGTTGTGATTACTGAAGCTAACTACTAAAATAGTTAGATTGTTTAGGCTGCAAAGTGTTGCACTTCAATAGGTTTAGTCACCTGCAATGGGTGCATGGGTGCATTGAGAGGTCTCATTTTATAACACAGTGCTCTTTGGGACTTCCATACAGTGTTAATAATAATGTGTTCAATATTTTAATAAGAATAAGTAAGACTTCAGAAATCTTTTAACCTGTATATGAAATGGAGAGCATTAGAGAAAATTTTGTGAACTATTTTTATATAGATAAGGAATGTTGAGACTATAGTACTGGAGAACATTTTAAGAATGGTCTTTATACATGTTTTGATCAGTTCAGTCTCAATAATTTTAAGATTACTGTATTCTTATTGAAGATTATTGGATTATCAGGAGATAAACCTTTTCTTAATTTGTGACTTCTGCTGAGAAAAAAAATCACACAAAGCTGTAGCTTCACTAACTCAGACACCATTCTCAATAATACTAAATACACAAAGAAAAAAACCAACAAACTTAAATTTAAAGAAAAAAACAGTTTTTTGTTGTTGTTTTTTGCAGAAAATTCTAATTCCAGTCTTAACAGCTGATGAAGTCTCCAGATGAGAGAATAAGACATGTCATGTACCAGTCACTGAATGGAGCCAATCTAACTGAATGCCTGAATATTCCAGTGAAGTGTTAGTTAAATCTGAACAAAGTACTAGGTCATAGGATACAGGGTGATATTCCATGACAGCTGGGATGGTTAAGCCTAGTAAACCACCCACTCTTAGGAATGAAAAGATAATTAACAGCAACAGAAGGCCATACAGATTAATCAGAACCTGAGTAACCTCATGGTTCCATTTGGCTGAATGCAGTAAAATTCAGCCTTTCTCCTCCTGATGCTATCGTAGTGATGTTAACTAGACACGAGCAGTCAACTGTGAAGTCCTTGTAGGACTTTGGATGGGATTTTGACAATTTCAGTCATGGCTCCGTAAGCCATGATCCCAGCTCACTGTCTAGCACATGCCGAACATTCACACATGCATCACAAAAGAAAACCAGGAAGGATGCATCATTCTCCAGCTTTTGGGATGAAATTATGAAACATTTCTTTAATTTATAAAAGACCACTTGACTTGCTGGATCTTCCTCATCATTGCCCACCTGTGCCAGCTACTCTATTGCTAAGGAAAGAACATTCTTGTCTTGTTGAAAAGTGAACTTTCATCACATTAGTGCAAGTTGCCCATCATCAAACATTTGATCTTGGTTTTATTGATTCAGTAGCCCCTCAGTGACAAGCCTAAAGAAAACTTACTCAAACTGCAGAAAAGCACACACACAAAAGTCCACCTCTGCAGGACCAAAGCCCAGACAATAAGAAATTAAATCTAATTAAAAGCAATGAAGAGACATAGGAACTTGGGGAAAAAGCAGTATTCTGAAATTGCTTACTAGGTGTTCAGAGATAATTTTGTCAGATATGGTCCAAGAATTCCAGATCAAAATTGCTAACTTGCAGTTCCACACTTTTACCTATCCTCCCTTTAGCCTGCTTACTCTGGTAATTCCCAGGGCAAACCAATGCAGTCAAATGTACTTTTAAGTGACACATTAAATTACAAGTCTCATAACTTTTCAGAAAATTTATGGCAATTTAACAGTAAATCCCCCTGGCCATTGGTGTTCCATTTTAATATTTCCCATCAACAAGTCAAAGGCGAACCTTTTAATCTCCATTAGTCTTCAGCAATCCTAAACACCAGTTTCTTGATTACATACTACTAGGTTGTTGTGTGCTACTCCATCTCTTAAGCTGGAAGAGGGATTACAGTACTACAAAATCACTTAGAAGTTGGATAATAAAACAAACTATTCATACCATCTGTTGTAAAAGAGTGAAACTGTTCTCCCTGCTACACTGCTGAAAAATAAGATTGAGGTTAATCCACTTTCCCAGTGCTGTGCAGCAAATCAGAGCAGGTTACATTAAAATGCTGAAATCTAATGTTCTCCATTTCATGACAACTCTGTATTATCTTTTCAATAACCTGGATGCGCAACTACCCATGCCTATCAGTCTCATTTCTTGAGAATTCTGGGACTATTCTACTTCTTGAGCCTGCAAATCACCTTTTTTTTTTTTTTTTTTTTTTTTTCAACATTGGTTATTATTAGCTATAACATGATTAGTTCAGCACCCAGGTAGTTCAGCTGCAGAAGCCAGCCTCTGCGTGACATTTTCAAGACAGTTATTTCAAGTGCTTCAGGTCAATAAGCCAATACCGCTGCACTCTTGTAAATGAGGCCAGGAGTTCTCATGAGGTTTTTTACCAATAACTTCAGAAATATTAAATTATTCCTTTCATGCTCTTTGTCTTACCTAACACCACAGATCCCACTGTTTATTGTCTTCTAGGATGCTCTACGCAAATAAAACTCTGAACACAAATCCAGCTGGAAAATATAACTCCTTCTACGTTGCCATCTTATTTATTGTCTGCAGAATGCAGCAATTAGAATTTAGAAATTAATTAATTTTCCTATCAAAATTAAAAACAGCTTACTACACAAACAGTAAAAGACTTAAATTTATTTATTATATTTCTCATTTCATTATTTTCTTACACAAACATTTTGACAGTGTTTAGGCCAAACTCCTCCTCTTCCATCACAGCTCTGATAATGAGCACTAAGGTCATGAACACTGGATTAGAAAGCAACAGCAGGACCGTTCTTACAATAAAGTGTTGTATTTGAATTCAAACAGAAGTATCTAAAAATATGAAAAGAAATACAGAAGAATAAAATAAAGATAATAGGTAAAAACGTTGCCTACATTCAAGCTCAATACAGTGGAAACTCCCATTTGAGTTGTTCCAGGCAGGTGCTCTGGTGGACAGATACTGTGATCACAGAGGAAAAGAAGAATCTCAAAGTCAAGCAAAGATTATTTTGGGCTCAGCCCCACTCATCCCTTCCCACAAAATTTGGAAATACTACATATACTTTGATTCTGTAAATGGAGCTCTTAGATATTTTATATGATATTGTAAAGTTATTTATAATTTACAATACAAAATTCATGGATTAAGAAAAATTGCAAATAAAAGGAGAAAAATGAAAGATTTCATGGGCCAGAAAAGTTAAAAGGAAAAAAAAAATATAATTCTGCATTAAATGATCACAGGGAAAAAGACATTAAAGGTTTTAACAAATGATTGAAGAAGTAAATTCAAGTTAAATTACTTTAAGACTTCACTATGATGAATAATAGTAAGAGCTAATAAATATATTTAAGTTTTCAATACAGCACAGAAAAAACGTAAAGCTCAGAGAAATAAATCTTATTTTCTCACCCATGCAATGTCCTCAACAGACACATTTTTTTAAGATCTATCTGCCCTACTATAAGAAAACCAAATGCCACCACAACCCAGACATATACAAGTGTCACAGATGTTTACCAGCAACTCTACATTACTTCAATGCAAGGTTCAAACATATAATACTCAGAAGCCATATCCCCTTAATAGGTACAAAAACACTTTAAAATCTTGCTCTTCACTATGGCTGCATATTCAGTTTGCCTACACACAGGTAGCTCTCAGAAGAATACAAGTCTGCCATCAGGTGATGATAAAATCCAGAGCTATAATGCTGTTTACAGTGACTACACATGAATCAAACCTCGGCTTTATCCAACTGTGACAGAATTCCTATGAGATAGAAGGAGCTCAGTGAACCAGCACACTGTTCCAATGAATAAACACCTCTCTGCATGTCCTAACCTCTACAATAAACACCAACCCATAATTCTAGGCTCTCCTCTTCACACAGTGTAACACATAACATCAAAAAGATAACTGTGATTCTTTTGACAGAAAACAAGATGATGCAAAACAAACAGGTAATATCAGCATGCTCTCTTATTGTAAAGGAAAGCTTCTCCCCAGTGTAAACTCACAACTGGCTATATACCAAGCCTCTAACATATAAACTCTATCTTGAAAAATATTTCTGCTTGTAGCCACCACATCTGCCTAGTGTTGAGCTAAGACCACTCAAGGCTAAAAAAGTAAAATTATCAAGGTATGTACAGATTGAAACGATGAAGATTTAACACACACATATCAGAACTAAGGTAATATGCAATATTCTGTCTTATTCACTGTGCTGCTTATAAAGGGTCTTAATAAGGGAGTTTAATTAAGTTTAAAAAAAACAAAGCAGAATGGAATACTTTTACTTTAGAATTTACTGATAATCCCAAGATTCCAGTACTGTACTGCTTGCTTTAATATTTAACATTCCCAGAAGGTCCCTTACTTATTAAACTTCTAAGACAATGTTGATGAGTGTATGAAGTAGGTATCTGTAACAACATAAGAAAACAATTATAATGTACCAATCACATTATCACTGTTAACAAGAAGCAATTCAGTGACAGCTTCTCCAGATCAAAATTACTGTAAAATTTGGTAGAGATCAACTATCTGCTATGGCAGCAGTTTGGTAAGTTTTCAGAAAAATCATATATGTACAGTGTATGGATCTATATTGCTCTAGCCTTTTACTTCTTTGATAAACATAATTTAAGCCCTCACTTGCAATATTTTTCAAGTATTAACTTGTGATTTGAATACAGCTATAAGACAAGACAGTTGTTCAGATTCTGTGTTTAATGGCAAATAAGCAACTCAAAGATTTTATTATGTGGTACGTAGCCTTTAATTATAAAGATATACATGTTTCATTAGTAGTGACAAATCTTAACAAAAAGGGACAGTGAAGCAACTTCTGAACCCGGCTATAAATAAGTTACTGTAACCTGGATACCACAGCACTAACGCATGTACAGTCTAAACCTTTTTTCCTTCCCTTTAAAAAAAAAGGAGTGGGTGGGGGGTTGGGTGGAGGAAGAGTATATTTTACTCAAGTTGCTTGACTGTGCATTACAGAATGAATAATTTTGTCTATTGCTCATTTTAATGGCGAGTTATTTCTCTGGTTTGAGACAGTAAAATTAATGTTTTCTGGTTAAAGGACTTTCCTATCTAAATTCTGCCAATCTGTGGGGAATTCAGCAATCTTTCTCATTCTCTTCCAGAGCACCTGAGAACAGAGGGATTTCCCCCCCCCCCCATTTATTTAAATAATTGCTGATTTATTTAAAAAAAAAAAAGCAAAAATAGACCTAAAAACAAGCACCTTAAAAGAATATCACACAAGCCATAAATACATAGGATAGCTAGAAGCAACCTCAGTTCCTTTGACCTTGTCTTCACTGGAGGAAAAAAAAAAGAGTAACAAAAACACCCTCTGTGGCCCAAGCAAATCAATCTAAGGTAACATCCTACTGAAAACAAAGTAGCTTTTGGTCATTTAGGATAAAACGAATGAGCTCATCTGAATTAATCAAAAACCAGACCTTCATCTTAAAACCTTCCCAGGAGATGGTGAGCAATCATTGCAGCATGAGCTCACAGCATACCAACCCAGTACATCCATCCACACGTACACACTATTGATTCAGGTGTTTTGCAACCATTATCTGCACCTTTCCGTTCAAGAAACTGGGGCAGTGAGCTAGTTCATGAGACTGACATTTCCCAAGAAGAGGATAACCAACAAGGAAGATGGGAGTCCTGGACTCCTAAGACTGCCTAATGTAGCACTCAAAATTGATAGGTATAAAGACCAAGAACCTAATTATTTTGTGCACTGTTTTTTGCAATTCATCTTCTGTCTCATTCTGTGTGCTTCTCTAACAGTATTAATTAAGCCTAAATGCCAGCACTTAGGACATTGCCTCTCTTGAAGCAATGGTATAATCTTTTTCCTTGTGTTAGATAATACGCTTTACCAACTCTGCCTTCTGTTCCTCTCATTAAGTTGTTGTCTCTCACTCTCTGGAAGCACACAAATAAATCACTGCTTCTCTCAGGCTAGTTTATCTGTCAATATTCCACTTAAGTAGAAACTGAAAAGACTGATCTTTACTAGACTATATATATATAATCATTTAGTAGATCTATTTTACAAAATTTTAAGTTAGCAAAGCCAAATAAAAATTAATACCCTACCAAAGGGGGTACTGAGGATTTAAAAATGTTATTTATTTTCTTAATAACACTTACATTTTATGTTCTGTTTTTAAAAATCTTTAAAATAAAGAAGAGAAGCACTGACCAACTTCAATTCAAGTCAGCTGGCCAGGCACTTATGGCCAGCAGTCAGGAGATCAGGTGTCCTGGTTAATTAAGCACTCATGAGAGGGAAAATGCTTAGTTCATAGTCCAAACAACACCTACTGCTCCTCAGCCCTCTCATGTAAAAAACTGCCCTGCAAGACACATCCACTTCACAGTCCATTAAGTAAGAAGTTCTCTATTTCAAGGATGGGGGAAAAAAAAAAAGCAGAAAAAAAAGGAAAAACAAACAAACAAACAAACAAAAAACAAGAGTCCTTCCAAGACTTATTTCCTAACTATAAATATACTTCATGTTAACATACATATACTCATCTTTCCATTTTACTGTGTTTAATAACCTACTGCATCCCAAACTACATCTGAAGGTTTCATGTTACACCTGATTCTAAAAATTAGTAATATATACATGGTATGCAATGGTCTACTGATATTTTTTGGTAGCAGGATCAAAACCCTTGCCTTTTATGAAATCAAGCTAAAATTAATAGATTTTTATGAAACTCAAACTGTACAAAAGAACTATTCGAGCCACAGAAGTATGACTATGGAATAGTCTTGGTTGAAAAGAGGGGCTTGTCATTGTTCAGGGAAGATGCAGGGAAAGGAACATAATATCTAAGTGGAGAATTGCATTACAATCATATCATGTGTTTACTAGCAAACCAAAATGCTCCTCATTAGAATTGACATCTACTATCTCCTTTTACTTCATTTTTGTAATAGAGAGGTAAATAAACATACTAGGGCTTTCTGAAAACTAGTCCTTGACGTGCTTTTAACAGAGAATAGTATTCACCAACTATTACATAGAATCTTATGTATTATTTAGTGCTACAGAGGCTTCATGACACAAGTCTTATATCATTAAAGATAGGGGAAACAAAAAACTACAGAAATGCATGTATGGGATATAAACTACTGAGTTCTTTGCAATTTACTTGTGCATAGAGGTGTCAGTCACCTGAAGCTATTTTAGAAGTTCACATTTCAAAATACTGTTTCAGTTTTTCTTCTCCTTATCATGAATGGTATTAATGCTATTCTGATTACTTTTTTTTTTTTTTAATAAGTTTCAAGCTGGCGTCAGAAAGTAATTTAAATTTTTAAAAGTGCCTCCTGTGCATCCACATCCATTAAGTCTAAGAGAAAACACCGTCAATCGAGTCTGACTAGCAGCCACACAGGTCATGAAAGGAGTTGCATAACCAAACAGTGTGGACAAAGTTATTGTCTTTAGAAAACCACACAGCGCAGCAGGTTTTAAAAAAGCAAAGTGAGGTGTGTGTAAAATCATAAGCGAAAACATATTAGACTGAAAGAGAACAGAAACATCTAACATACTTTAATCTTGGAAAATAATATTCAAGAGGCTGAAAGTTCCTTTCTCCCTTCAGAAAAACAAAAGAAACCCAGCACAACAGGGAATCACCACTTGTTCTGTTTTACTGTGCCGCTGGTTATAAATGCCATGTCTAAGGCACTGCTGCTGCTGCTTTGTTGCTATGAAGTGACAGCTGAGAAAAATGATTATGCTAGAGATATGTGTTATGAATATACAAATAGGTGAGCAGCAATTCATTCCCAGAGAGAAGAGTCTAGGCATTTCCTTTAACAAGTGCTTCTCCTCTCCTCTTTCCTTAGATTCAGCAACCCACCAAACATACAGTCTTACCAAATAATACTTCATAGTATGTGCTTCTGGAATTCTTTTAGTTAATAATGGTGCAGACATTATTATAGCCTGAACTGACTCATCAGCTTTAACAGCAGCAGCTTACTGTCATAAAAGAGACTAGTCCAAGATTTTTGAGCCTACTGGACACTGTCACCTCCTGACAGTCCTGCTTTGTGTGCACAGAATAAATATGACAATGTCATATTACCTATATTTTTAACATGAAATTGTAGTGAAGAAACATAGTGAAACTGATAGCAAACACACCATACAGCATAAAGAGTAACTTTTTTGAGAAGTTGCCCATTAAAGTAGTTATAAAATTTTCAGTAGTTTTAAAACACTACATGAGAGCTTCTGAACAATGCTGAAATGCCTGCTGCATTTCTAGGAATGTGGTTATGTTGGCACATACACCTGCTACTGCAAAGAACTCATCATGAAACAATCAAAAAAGGCTTAGTTACTTCTTGTGAGACAGAAAAAAAAATTTCCTTTTTTTAATTCTTCTGAACATGAGCCAAAAAGCCAATCTATGTAACTGTGTATTACAAAGTCACTTATTTAATTCATATCCAAAGGACACAGTTTCACAACTGTAAATAACATGTTCTTGTAATATGTCGACATTAAACTGAAAAAAATGATCATGTATAAGAAACAGAGTATCAAAGCTATGGTGCATTGGTCCCCTGAGCATTCTGGTAGTTGGGCAGTGGTAAAACTACAGTGGGTTTTTTTTGCTTGCTTTCTGGGGTTTCAGGTAAGCTTTCCCTGTCCCACACTGCAGTATACTTCTTTCAGTTGCACCTGAGAAAACAAGAGAATCTCAATGATGGATAAATTTCTACTGGCAATTTTCAGCCACTTCAGTTTTTGTTGTGTTTCTGTTGACTTTCTAATAATCCATTTCAATACAAATGTAGTCTTGGTTTTAGTATCTTCCCAAGTTAATATAAAGTACAAAATTACAAAAACAAAAATGCCATATTATGCATATATATATATATAGAGAGAGAGAGGCTGAACTATTTGAACTGAAATCAAGGACTACTTGTCAACAGTACTCCGCATTCAATAACTACATCATTATTTTTAAGAGACTCCTACAGTCACCGGATAGCACAGCTACATTAAAAAGGTAAGGTGGGGCCATGACAGTATGTCCTGGTTTGAGCCAGGATGAAGCCAATTTTCCTTTTACTGATTTTTTTTTCCCTTCAGTAAGTTTTCTTTTAACTAGCAACAGTGTGTTGTAGCTAAGAACTGATAAGACAGTGGAATGTTTTTCTAACTGCTGGGTCTTCAAAGTCGCATCTTTACTCTGCCAGCTCAGACACTACGGGGAGATCTATGACCCCCCTGTAGGAGGCTGAGTTAGACAGACAGCAAAGTTGGCCAGAGATATTCCATTCCATATATCTACATATGAGCTCAGAGGAAGGTCAGAGATCACAGAAGACAACTTCCTTCCTGCTTCTTCTTCCCTTCTCTTCCATCCATGGCCGGCGTCCGGGGAGGACTCAGTCCATCCATCACCATCAAACCCCAGGCTCAAGCTCTCCCGACCCTCATCACTCTGTGCTTTCTCCAGCAGCAGCTCCAGGATTGTTTGGGACTGTTCCCAGCTCAGGAGAGTGCTCTGGGAGTTGCTAGGGGTGGGGGAAGGCGAGAGGCTTTTGCACATATCTGAACATATTTGTATACAATTGTATATATTTTCTTATATCATTAGTGTTTAATTAAAGCTGTGTAGTTTAGTTTTCAATCCAGCCAAGTCTCTCTTTTTCTCTCTCCTTCCCTACCTGGGTGGGAGGGGATCAAGAGCATTGTTGTCAGACCTTAGTCAAATGGTGACACAGTAGTAGTAGTACCTACAGATAATGAAGAATTCCACTGCGTTCCATACCCAACCTCAGGGCCCCCGTGTATGCAATTCATTAATTCCAAAGGAAGTATGAGATGATTGTCTCTATTACAGTGGTCTCTATTACTAGACCAGGCCTTGTTTCTGCAACAGAGCCATTTTGTTTTTCACATATTTACAGTCACAACTAAGTTTCCTGAATGTCTTCATTCCTGAGTAATACGTTTGTGTTTATGACATATTATGCTAACTACAAAAGATCAGAAAGAATAAGTATACAAATAAGAAGCATCTGATGTACAGACAGAGCATGACAAAGAAAGTTTACACCAACACCACCTGTTTTATGCCTGAGTCATAAGCTTTTCTCACCACTAACAATTAGTGTAAATCAACTTGCATTAGCATTAAACATATCACATTAAGTGGATAATGTTTTTTCAAGACATTATAAAACTTGGTTGATAAAAAGCAACACTTTTGATGTAGTATACATAGAGTTTGTGAAAAAAATGTGATTTGATTTTACATATTTTGATTAAATACACACACCAGCATGATATAAATTAATCAGGCTTAAGAAAGAGAGAAAATAGAGCTCACAGATACCATCCTAGTATGGTTGTACCTCTTTGGCAGCAGAACATGACCCAGCTCATAACCAGTCAGCAATAATCAGAATATTCAGCTGTTGATGATTTGGAAGAAAAGTGGAATAATTTCTGGGAAAAAAACATGGCACCTGAGCAGTGAAAAATTCTGAAGAAATCAAGGTGCTGATGCAAAGATACTACATCTCTTCATTGCATACAACAAAGAGATAAACTTTTGAGAGCAACTACATGAAATGCTATCTCTACAAATGTTCACAAATATCAGGTACAGAATGGGAATTACTGTTCTCATAAGCAGTACAAGAAAAGAGATTTGAGTACTGAATAATCACAATTTCAATATTATAAACTAAGGAGAAGATAAGAAGCAAAATTATTTGGCCTCAGGTGCTGATGCGTCTAGTACTGGAAAAGCTAAGAAATCTCATATTCCCCACTTCAAGAACAATGCTGAAAAAATGTAAAAAGCTCACAGAAAACCAGCAACATATGAATGATCAAGGAATCACAGTGGCAGAGTAAAGAAGCCTTTATTTACCAAGAAGAAAACCATGGGGTAATTTGATTAAAGTATGCAAATGACACATGAAAGGGAAGGATCCTAAACCTAAGGAGGTAAAGAAGAATGAATGACAACAAATTGAAGGCAATTAAATGCAAAATAGGTGATTTTTCCTTTCTTACATGGTAAGGATGATTTATGCTTGAAACAAAGCATCAAGAAATCTGTGTACAAGAATGCATAATTTTCAGCACCTTTTTTGAAATTTATTGTAAGTTCAAATCTTTTAAACACAAGAACTGAAAATATATGATGAAAATCATGCCAGTGTAAGACAGCCTGAGTGGTTTTCTGGCTTTAAAACCTGGCATCTTTAGAAATATTCAAGACAAATAAATTAGAGCTGCCTAAACAATAGTTTTTTATGTGCATAAAGTGTTCCACGCAAAACACCCATTTTCAAGCTATGCCTGTATTCTTATGCATAGGACTTCCACACGTGCAAATGTCATTCAGAAATTTTGTAGTGCATAAAGGAAACCTTTTATCACACAAGATGTCCACTAGTCTTACAGCAAACTTGTTTATAATACGATAAACAGTTTAAGCTGTTGAGTTTTAGACTGCTTTATAAACAATACTTGAATGTTCTACAGAAGCCAGCAACATAAGACAAAGAACCAATTTTAAACCAAAAAGAACTTAAAAAGTAACATCTTCTTTAGCAGAACTGGAACTGACATTTTGAAAAACATCCAGTAAACTGTTCACCTGTGTATCACATACACCCTGAATTTCTGTTTAGCTGAAATCCAGATTTAAGAGGTTGTGTTACACATGAAATTGAGTCCCAAAGGGCTAAACAAAAAACAAAACACTGATTATTCAATTTCCTTTCCAGTAACCTAATTTTGCTTCCAACTTACTTGAAATCTACTCTAATTCCCTTATGTCAACGTACCAAATACTGCATACTCATTCACTACATACATGCTACAAACAGCAGCAACAGAAAACTAAAACTGAAAAGCTGCATAATGTCTTTTCTCAGTCAAGTTTTTCCGTAACAGTGAAAAAATGTTCATACTTTTACTTTAGTAGTAAAGGAACTTCACTTCATGAGCTGAAAGTGTCTTGGCAGATCAGCACATCACTACTAACTAATGAATTAGCCAAAAGTATAAAGCCTATTTTCTTCACTTCAAATAATACACAAAAAGCAACAGTTAATAATAATAAAAATAATAATAACTTCCACATGCCTGAAACCAGACTGCTTACACTTAAAAGGACACATAAATCATCTAATTAACACTACGATGAACTGACTTTTCTCTGATATGGGAAGCAGCAAGAACAGACTGAAAATTACAGCAACTGAAGGGAACCACTGGGTTAGTAGCAGTAAGAACAAACAAGCCAAGAATTCAGATGTTCTCCTAACAAATAACTCCAAAACCAGTTTAGGATTTCACTTACGTTTTATAATCAATTTTTAATAAGATATAGGACCTAGCAATCCTGTTATCACAAATAAAGTCTGATGATGCAGACTTTTTATTGCTGCTTAGAGAAGAAAAACAGCTGACCCTGTGCTGCACCAGTTTGTAAAGCGCCAGTTCTTCAGATGAAGTATATTTTCAGTCAAATCTCAAGTAAGTTACAGCACCCAACAGCAACATTTCAGAGATTTATTTTGAAGTAGGCAGCTCTTGAGTCATGGAAGTGGTGGGGTTGTTTGATTGCCCAGTTTTGTTTCTGTTTATCACCCCCTAAAAGGAACCAAGTTTCTCAATGCATTTGAAAAGGAGAACTTCAGAGAAAGGACATCAAATCTGCAGAGAGCACTCAAAGAGAAGATAAAACACAGAATCATAGAATATGCTGAGTTGGAAGGGACCCATAAGGATCATCGAGTCCAACTCCTGTCCCTGTGTAGGGCACCCCAAGAATCACATCATGTGCCTGAGAGCATCATTCCAACACCTCTTGAACTCAGGTAGGCTTGGTGCTGTGACCACTTCCCTGGGGAGCTTGTTCCAGTGCTCAGCCACCCTCTGAGTGAAAAACCTTTTCCTGACATCCAACCTAAACCTTTCCTGATTCAGCTTCCTGCCATTTTCCCGAGTCCTGTCATTGGTCACAGGAGTGAAAAGGTCAGTACCTGCCCCATCTCTTCCCCTCGTGAGGAAGCCATGGACTGCAATGAGGTCACCAGCCACCTTTTACAGAGGGGCTGAATACCAAGAAAAAGAAACAAACAAAGACAAATTTATCAAACCTATCAAGATGTCCATCTCCAGCAGATATCATATTGCTCTCATAAGATGAAATTGCCTTGAGGGGGCTTAGAAAATGGTTTAAACACAAATCTGATTTGTTCATATGACATTAACATATGACCCCTGTCCCTATTCCTCCCTCCCCCAAAAAAATAATTAAGGATTGCATATGTGAGGTTTAAGGGGGCTGACATAAGCATGTAATGAATGTGTCACATAGCTTAATGCATTTAATATGCTGCTGTGTAATAAATATTTAGGTGTACCTAAAGTCATTTTAACAAAGGAATGTGACATTTCCCAATATTCTTCTGAACTTCTGCTAGTAAAATATGTAGTAAAGGATGTTTTCAAGGAGGAGGAAAATGTGAATGAATAAGCACCTTAAAAGTGGATAAGTACCTAGGATGCTTTAAATTACATGAGATTTATAAGGCTTCCTTTCTTTTGTCAGTTTCTAAATTAAGAGAAGTGATAATCTTCCATTCTGGGACTAACTGGCAAGCAGGTCAAGCTAGCTGCTTAGAAGACCTGAGAACCAAAATAATGGAAATGTAACCAGTTAGTAGAAAAGGATGCTAACATCTCCCTACGCTGGAATGAGAGCAACTCATGAGACATAGAGAAGCGTGTCTCAATATGCAGAGAGGAAAAAAGAAAAGTGAATTTCCCTATCAGAATTCAGATAGCATTGCATGCAGCTATAATTGGTGAAGGTATTTTATTTTTAACTTGAGAAATGTGACTCTGTTGTCATAGATGAATGGAAGATCTTGACAGCAATCAAGGATAGGAAATAAAGCATCTGTGAATGAAAATTATCATTTGCAAATGCTGCTTGCATGAACAGCTATTTCTGTAGGTGAAACTTTTTGTGAAAGACTTGGAATTTACATAAAGTCATCAAGTACTTTCTTTAAAATGCTTATGGGTAACTGAGCTATCTTTCCTTCCAAAAATGGGGGATAAGTTTGAATCATCCATTCTGTTCTATATTAAATGTGGCATTACACAAGCATAAAGGGCTTGCCATGTTTACTCTGAGAACAGTAAGGAAACCAGTAACACATTTGTGGGAGCAAATAATTAAGACAAGAACAGCTTTTGCCTTTCTCTTCCATTTTCTTAGCTTGGTGGAAGGAGGATCATTCAAACATCTCCAAAATATTTGATAATGTGAAGTGTCACATTATTCCTATGAGGTAAGTAAAGATAATTCCTAAGTAAGAAAATTAAGCCATAGGGGTAAGTCTCTCAGCCTGGGCACTCTGGAACCCTTTCAGGTTCATGCCATTTTGTGCTATTTCTTGTCTATGCTTCCCTCAGACCATTTTTATGGAATAAATTGGTCACAGAAAGTACAGTGTAAAAGGAGACAGGCATTAAATGTTTTAACATCTGCAACTGTTCAATGCTCTGGAGATGCGTTTATTGTAAATTTCCAGAGGCTAGCCCATGTAATCATTATGCACTACTTAAGCAGACTACCATTATTACTTTTCCATCTGGATTAGAAGTCAGTCTCATTTTCTTTCATAGCTAAAACAAGTTGTAAGGTATCTGTTCAGTTTTGTATGTTCATTAATTCTATCCTTCAAAAATTTCACATTGGTTTATTACCATTTCATTAGACGTAACTACCAGCAGTGCAAGAAATCAATCTAGCACAAGCATAAATCTCATTAAATAGCCCAAAGAGTTTACATAGGACTATCTGGATTAGCAGTGCATTGTGAAGACGCACTGATGTCACAGAACATAAGACACTCTGGTATTTCCTGTCCCATTTCCTTCCAAGAAATCATCAATCTGCAGATTCAGATGTGGAACCACACTTACTTTGATAAACAAGATCTTTTTATTAATTGTTTTTTCTTTATCAGTTTAACTGCTGTCTAAACTTTAGTGCATCTTTGGTTTCTGTAGGCAAGATAAAGAGTCTTGGTCTGGATCTATATTTTCTGGTAACAAGTTATCTTCTCTTCTAAGATATGTACTTATATAGAACCATTCATTCAGGCTGGAAAAGACCCTTGGGATCATCAAGTCCAACCATCACCCCTAATCTACAAAGTTCTCCCCTAAATCATAACCACCAATGCCACTATATATATATATATATGGTGTTCCTAAGTTCCACAATATATGTGGGGTTCCTAAGATTTGGCATAAGCATTACCAGTGTTCAAAAAAAGAAAAAAAAAAGGCACTGTTGCCTCTACCAACATTAATTTCAAGTAAAATTTGAGACTTTCTGCTGCACCTTTTATTTAGTATCTTCTACAAACATCATCTGCTATTACATTTTAGTAGCTATCACAGTCCAGGAAAATAGAAGCAGAGGCATTTAATTTAGCCACTCAGCTATATTTTAAAAGTCATATAGCACTGCAGAGTTGTACCGAAATGAATATACACACATCTCATTTTTTTCTGTTGAAGGACCCTATTTTCATATAGGGCAATCCATACATTTGTCCACAATCCCAATTCCGTCTTTAAAACTTAGCACAAAGCCTTAGCTGAACTATTATCGTGGTCTGAGCCAGGATGACGTCAGTTTTCTTTTTTACTTATTTTTTTTTTCTTCAGTGACTTCTCTTTAACTAGCAGCAATTTCTCCAGCTAGTGGACTGATAACACTGGAATGTTTATGTTACTGCTGAGACATAAAGTCTTTTGCTGTGCTTAGGACAGTAAAAGAGCAGAAGAGTCATATCTGCAACCCTCCCATAGGGAGGAGTGGACTAGATGGACAGCAAAATTAACCAAAGTATTCCATTCCATATATCTACATAAGCTCAGTGTAAGGTCAGGTATCATGGAAGTCAACTTCCTTCCAGCTTCTTCTTCCCTTTTCTCCTGTCCATGACCAGCATCTGTGGAGGACTCCATCTATCCATCATGGTTGATCCCCAGGCTTGTGCATTCCTGACCCTCACAACTCTCCCCTCAGCTCCTGTCTGCTCTGCCGCTCTCTCCAGCAGCTCTGGGACATTTCGGGACTGCTCACAGCTCAGGAGATGCTGTGGGAGTTGTTGGGGCTGGGGGGAGGCAACATTCCTGAACACATTTGTATATAATTGTACATATTTTCTTTTATCATTAGTATTTAATTAAAGCTGTCTAGCTTAGTTTTCAATCCAGAAAGTCTCTCTCTCTCTTTACCTACCTGGATGGGAAGGGGAGGGGATCAAGAGCATTATTGTTGCTGGTTTAATAGTCAATTCTGAGCCAAACCATGACAACTATCTTATGGATAACTTCCTTAAATTCATAGGTAATAATAAAAAAAAATAGCAACGAAAAATGGATGCATGACACAGATTATTCCAGTAAATACCTTGATTTATATATAAGAAGTTTGGAGAAGGAAAATATATTACCTATTTTTAAACATCCTGCTTAACTATAATGCAGATGTTTGAGTCAGAAATATGTATGAACTCACTAAAAGCAGCACTATGCAGAAACGCTGAATATATGCAATTCTTACTGGGTGATACAGTTACTATCACCCCTCAGGCATAAGCCATAAGCAGAGCCTTCCAACACCACACATGAATGAGGCCATCCAAGCATCTTCATTCCGAGTGAACTTGTTTTGACCCCCTGTGTGTGATAAATTCAGAATGGGAAAAACTATTTAATAGCTCCTTTATCAAGGGTTAAGGATAAACATTCATATTTTAAATCACAGTAATGGTATTTTTGTGTGCGTGTGGTAGAGGTGCTCAGAACTTTGCAAAGATTGACAGGTTAAATGCTGGTCTGCTTTTGAAAACAAGCACAATACATTTAAAAAAAATATATGAAGTTCCTGTCAGCTCCACTAGCCATTTTTTCCTACTGAAATAAGATTGATCCATAAATTATCAGTAGGGTAAAGAGTAATGTTAAAGCGGGTATATGCACTTGATTCTACTGACTTTTAATTAAAATCAACTAAATTTCTATTAAGCTCCCAAACAGCCTTTACACTATCTCATCAAAAGTTTAAATTGTCATCCTTCTATCTTTAGCCATGAGAGATGATACAGTTTTAAAAACAGAGAGAAGATAATCTTCTTAAACAGGACAAAGCAATCATACTTAGCTGTAAAAAAAACATGCAGCTCTTAATAAGGCATAAGTTAGCTCTTCTGTCGTATTACTGTATATTTTATTAAGCACTGTAGCATATTTAGATAAGAATGTTAAATCGATTGACCTCATGCTAAAGATACACAACCTGCAAGAAATTGTTTTCTTAATTTTTCTTGAATTAATGCATAGAAAGTTAAAGTGAAAAATAATTGTCATCTGCCAAGACAAAAGTTACATGAAGTCCAACAAAGCATCATTCCAACACACACAGTGAAGTTTAAATTGTATTTGTAATTACTGAAACTCAAGTCTTATAGCTGCTTTGATAAAATAAATTATACTGAAAAACACACAACAGCCAATTCAGCAGTTTCATACTAGATGCAATGGCCCAAATACATCTTAAAGGTAGAAAATGTGCAGGCTGACAGGGCAGGCTGCATTATGTAAGAAGCATATAAACACTCCTACAAAGTAAAATAATCAAATGGCATTCAGCTTACTGCCCGGCTAGTCCCTTTTTCAAAACAGAAACCCAAATACTACATGTCAGAACACAGAACACCAAGCAGACGAGGAAATTAAAATGTTATTTTTCTATTTTAAAAAGAAAGAAACAATGTAACAACAAATTAACAGTTCCTCATTTCTGAATATTACCATTTAACTATTTCAATGGTAGCTTGGAGGGTGAGCCATTTTTAGAGACTGTCCCTTGCATTGTTCACAAAATACAGACTCCAAAGAATTACTTTTGTTCCCTTTCCTTCAAGTATCACACAAGAGTTTCCGCCTGATGTCCTGTGCCTGTTAACTTGAGCAGCAGGTGCCATAAATACACCATTCAGATCTTAATTTTAGCTTCAAAAGAAAAAAGGCAGTGCAGTTCTGACCAAAAAAAAACACTCCTTGAAAAATCACATGTATACAGAGGAGAGATTTTAAGAAGTACATATTGGTACTCTAAATTATGCCAAACTTGTAAATATATAATGTGGAATGTCTGAAAAATAGTAGCATGTTTTCCCCAAAAAAGTAGCACATGCACTCTAAAGCAGTAAGTAATGCCCCTCTGAAAGGCCTTGTTTCTTTTTGTTATTCACCATGGACAGCATAAGCTCCAAAAAACTCATTCTCCATTATTTTTACTAGACACTCAGCCAGGTCTGTGACAAGATCACAGGAATTTTAAGCAAGATACAGCAGTAGCCAGTACTGCTGTTGCAGAGCCCTGGTAACTTCCACATCCTCTCTAACACCCTATATGTAGAGAAAGTGTTAACCAGAATAATCTAATACTAAGAAAGTAGTGTATAAAACTTTCCTCTATGGACTTAAGGAAAGCAAGCTTGTGTGTCAGATAAGATAAGGTCTGAAGGCTAAGATATCTCAGCACTGCATACAGAAATAGCCACAAAAAACAAAGGCAGCTGTCACTTGGGGAGAAGAGGGAGGAAGGAAAGTAGAGAGGAGTTTGAAGTTCAACACCACCATGAAGGAAGAAAAGAACACAGAAGTTCAACAAAAACCATGAAGCAAAATTAAGATTTATTATTGCAGAATGTTGATAAGAATAGACAAGCATGAAATTAATTTTAGGGCAGAAACTCTAAATTTAGAAAATTTCAGTCCAGATACAAATGGACAAAAAAATTCTATTTAACATTTGTACCGATCCTAAAATAAAGTGTAATTTAGGTAGCTAAAAAAGATGTTAAAGATTTCGTTTTGGAATTAATTTCAGTGTGTTTATCTCTGTATAAATTTTAACAGTATCCAGACCTTGCAGAAGGACACTGTGTTTCCAACTAAGTAACAATTGTAGCAGTCTCTTCAAACCCCAAACAATACCACTTGATACAGACCAGCCCTCTCTCTTCACTGCATGGCCAAGAAAGCCACGTGTTCTCGTGGAATCAAAGAATCATAGAATCACAGAATTGTGGAATAAACTGAATTGGAAGGGACCCGCCAGGACCATCGAGTGCAACTCCTGTCCCTGTGTAGGGCACCCCAAGAATCTCACCATGTGCCTGAGAGCATCATCCCAACACCTCTTGAACTCAGGCAGCCTTCCCACTTCCCTGGAAAGCTTGTTCCAGTGCTTGACTGCTCATTGGGTGAAAAACCTTTTCCTGATATCTAACCTAAACCTCTCCTGGTTCAGTTTCCTACCATTTCCCTGTCATTGGTCACAGGAGTGAAGAGATCAGTTGCCTCACACTTCACTACATGCTACAGAGACTGCAGAAACAATTACAGGACGAATGATGGAGCAGTAAAAGGCAATTTATTCTTACCAACACTATTACATGTGGATTTTTCCTTTCAAAACCAAACCAAGATTGCCAATATACATAAAGATGCCTCATTAACTCATATGTTTATGTTGTTATTAGCAACAAGACAAAAACACAGGAACATAATTTATTACAGAGTAATAGCTGAAGCGAAATAACTCCACTGTAATTATTTATCATCTCCTTTCATGTCCTTTCAGACGTAAGCTACTAAACAGTGCCACAGTAAGCATTTGCCCATCCTGTTAAAGGCAGGTTTTCTTAATAACTACATAGCATTTTTTAAAGTTTACCCTTCTAAGATCACTGTCAAATTACAGAAAAAAAAACCCCAAATAACATACTTTAAGGTAGAAGTCTGACAGTATCTAGCACAATTTAATGCTTGACAATATTTACACCAAACAGCTCTTGGTTTTTTGTTTGTTTGTTTTCCTTTTTCTTTGTTTTGTTGTTATTTTGAAAAAAAAAAACAAACAAACAACAAAAAAGATATGGAAAAGAATTATGTCACCACACGTCACCATGAATTGGTATTTCTATTACTGAATATTCCTGCAGACAGACAATCGGGAAAGGCCACCAGAGGTCTTTCAAACAGCATTCTGTAACTATTCAAATCATTATTTGCATGTCCTTTCTAATCTTTCAGCATCCATTCCCTTACAAACATAAATGTACCCAAAAAAAGAAGCTAATACATATACCTGATCACATACTGATACGATAAAGAATACTTCTTTGGTGCAATTCCTCTAAGCACTTTATGCAGTTTTTATTACAAGCTATTATTGAATTACTCAGGGTGGATTACCAACAGTTTCTTACTACCTGACAAAAAAGCAGCAGCAGAGCTGAATCAAGTTCAAAAATCAAGAAGATTCCAGAGACCAAGAAAATGGTCTGAAAGCCTGCTTTCTGAGATCTCAGGAGGAACTTCATGCATTTCAAGGAATTCAGTGTTAAAGGTGCAAAAATGCAAAGGAACTCCGCACCTTTTCAGAAAGGTTTCCTACCCAACACTTCTGTATCCCATCCTACTCGCATCCTACAATCTCCAAGCGCCACCAGCCCTTCCCAGAAGAAGACACATTCTCCTTTGCCTTCAGATGCATCTCGCTCTGTGCTCTACCTTTCTCCCTTACCATCATGCACTCTGCATCAGTGCTTAGGCTTTCTCAAACTCATGGTGCTCAGTTTCTGCTCAACAGCACTGCCTGGAGAAAGACACAAGCTCCTGCAGAACCACAGAAGCCATTTCCCTGAGTTCTTCTCCTTCACACCAAGTTTTTTGTTCTTTTGACTCTTTGCTCACTGAAACAGGTACAACTTTTCTGTTCTACCTACACAGGTCTCCATGAAAAAAAACACCTGCCCTGCTTAAAACAATACAATGAAGTTAGTACTGACAGTTTCATACTGCAGATTAGCCAGAAAGTATGTGGTGCAGAAGCTGTATCTTTGTCCCCACCTTCCAAGCCTCCTCAAACTTTCTTCCTTTTCTTTCTTCTTTTGCCATACCCCACTGACAGTGGTTTTAAAATTTAAGAATGTGAAAGCCGTTTTTAGAATGTCATGAAGTAAATGCTTTTGTGTTACTTGAGAACAGTACAAAGAACCATCTGACATCCTGTCCCTGGAAGAAAGTGCAGAAGAAAAGTGGACTATGATGGCTTCCCACAGTGCACCTCTAAGTAATCTGCTGCTTCAGGACTCTTCATACCAGAGGTTTTATTTGTATCTTTGGGTCAGTCTTTTTGTTCATAAAACATTTTGAAAAATGTAACTGAAAACACATTGATTACTCCTTGCTGCCTGATCACTGTGCAGCACAGCTAGAGGGAAACCGATCCAATAAGCTGTTTTCATCAAAAGGCTTTTTTTTAACCCTAAAATTTACTCTATACAATGGATTAAGTGCAGGACCAACCATGGGACCCCATCCTAACTGCATCTTAAAAAAACAGATATTACATTTAAGCAACTATTGCAAAACAACTTTGACAGCACGGATCAAAGCTAGCATTTCTGTTTCATCATTAGCTTCCTATAAAAAGAGATGGACTTGCACAACAATGATTCCCAAAATATCTTCTGGATGTTAAGATAAGACATCTTTAATAAATTTAATAAATACATTAAAACTGAGCTGTAGAGGAAGAGAGCAGCTAAATTAACCCCACTGGGGTTCCTGGCTCGTGTTTTGCCTGTTTTGTTTGGTTTTGTTTGCTTGTGTGTGATATAAATATTGAAATACTTGGCTCAAAATACTCCTGAGTATACACAAGAGACTTGCAGAGCCAGTTCAGTGTCAAGCAGAGGAAAAGGAGAGCAAATGACATCCCATCTGCTTATGTAATACTTTCCCAAAGTTTGCTTCCCACAGTTGGGATTTAAAATAGCATCTTAGTTGCATTATAACAGCAGTTATAAATTCATAAGAACTTTATCATTTACCACAAAACAAGTATACATCAGATAACAAGAAGGAATACATTAATTCACCTGTACAAAAATCTAAACCCATCATCACACACCTTCCCACATAGTAGTAATCAACAAGAGAAAACATGCCTGCAAATGGAAGATGAAACAGAATGCTGGCCTTTGTCAGACCATTAATTTGTGCTTAGGCAATTTTTCCAACTGCTCAGGTAACCCAGCAACGTACGCAGGATCACAACCTACCTTGACACAGGATTAAAACATTTTCCCTCACTTAAAATGTGTTATTGGTTCAAAGGATCAGCAACCTAGTTTTACTGTATTACAAAACTGTGTTTATGTAACAATGAAACAGGTTGTCTCTGTGCACTATTAAAAAGCTTTCAACACTGAGAGAAAAAAACTGTTTAAGTGCTCAAAAGATTCTCATTTTAATTCATTACAGACTTACTCTTCTCCACTGAGCAAAATAATTGTTTTGCTTATTCTGGCATCACACCTACATTACTGCTGATCATAAACAGATACCTGTTAAAACTATTTTAAGTCAACTTTCATTGAGTTTATTTCCCAAAGCCCAAACATCCTGTCACTAGGGAAACATCTGCATGCGAGAATGTAAATTACCAATTACGTCTGAGGAGGCACAAAAGAAAAAAAAGCCTAAGAATTTCCCCTTGTTTTTAAAAAACTCTATAATCAAAATCTCTCTGAAAACGAGTTCCACAGTTCTGCTAGACTGCAACAGTTCTAGGTGGTAGTTAAGTGTCGCTTTTATTTCATTTAGTGTGTTCCATAAAACCCTACAAAAATTATCCTCTATCAGAATTCAAACACATTTTCCAACTTAGTGCCAATCTGGACTAAAATTTCCACCTCTCAAACAATACTAAGGAACTTCTAAAAGCCATCTAGCTCCTGAATACTGTTAAAATGCTAACATGGACACAATTAAAAGCTCTAAGAGTAAACAAGCAGAAACTGTTTTGAGTTCTGAGTACCTTGGTAAATCAGCAGTGAAAAAGGGAAATTTGCAGAACAATGAAATGCATATTATAAATATTTAGAACTTGTCTAATCAAGAAGAGACACCAATATGGGATAATATGTAGATTATACAAGTAGAATTATTTCACCATAATACCTTGCAGGTATTTTAAACCTGATACAAGAGCAGATTATGTAGCTTTGGATGCCTCTTAGAATTTTAGTTCATGCAGTATACTGCACAAAATAATACACTGGTACCATTTTAACTTTCTCGGGCTAAAGCTTGGAAGGAAACAGAAAAAAACAAAAACAACAGATCATCAAAAAAGAAAAATGAAAAAGCTGTCTAAATTTTGAGGTAACAGGATTTATCCAGTCAGTCTTTGTCACTCATAGAATAGAATAGAATCATAGAATCATAGAATAGAATCTTAGGGGCTGGAAGGGACCTCGAGAGATCATCTAGTCCAACCCCCCTGCCAGAGCAGGGTCACCTAGAGTACATCACACAGGAACTCATCCAGGTGGGTTTTGAATGTCTCCAGTGAGGGAGACTCCACAACCTCCCTGGGCAGTCTGTTCCAGTGCTCTGTCACTCTTACAGTAAAAAATTTTTTTCGGATATTCACCTTGAACCTCCTATGCTCCAATTTACACCCATTACCCCTTGTCCTATCACTGGTCATCACTGAGAAAAGCCTAACTCCATCCCCCTGACACTCACCCCTTACATATTTGTAAACATTGATGAGGTCACCCCTCAGTCTCCTTTTCTCCAAGCTAAAGAGACCCAGCTCCCTCAGCCTTTCCTCATAAGGGAGATGTTCCACTCCCCTAATCATCTTCGTAGCTCTGCGCTGGACTCTCTCGAGCAGTTCCCTGTCCTTTTTGAACTGAGGGGCCCAGAACTGGACACAATACTCCAGATGTGGCCTCACCAATGCAGAATAGAGGGGGAGGAGAACCTCTCTTGACCTACTAACCACACCCTTTCTAATGCACCCCAGGATGCCATTGGCCTTCTTGGCCACAAGGGCACATTGCTGGCTCATGGTCATCCTCCTGTCTACCAGGACCCCCAGGTCTCTTTCACCTACACTACTCTCCAGCAGTTCAGCCCCCAACCTGTACTGGGACATGGTGTTGTTCTTCCCCAAATGTAAAACTCTGCACTTCCCCTTGTTGAATTTCATCATGTTTCTCCCCGCCCAACTCTCCAACCTATCTAAGTCTCTCTGAATGGCAGCACAGCCTTCTGGTGTGTCAGCCACTCCTCCCAGCTTAGTGTCATCAGCAAACTTGCTGAGGGTACATTCTATACCCTCATCCAGGTCGTTGATGAAGATGTTGAACAACACCGGTCCCAGCACCGACCCTTGTGGGACTCCACTAGTAACACACCTCCAACCAGATTCTACCCCATTGACTACAACTCTCTGACTCCTTCCTTTCAACCAGTTCCTAATCCACCTCACTTCCTGGTCACCAAACCCATACCTGATCAACTTATCCACAAGGATGCTGTGGGAGACGGTGTCAAATGCTTTACTGAAATCAAGATAAACCACATCTACCGCTCTACCATCATCTATCCACCTAGTAATTTCCTCATAGAAGGCTATGAGGTTAGTCAAACATGATTTACCCTTGATAAAACCATGCTGACTGCTCTTGATGACCCCCATGTCCTTGATGTGCCTGGAGATAGTCACAAGAACAAGTTGTTCCATCACCTTTCCAGGGATGGAGGTGAGGCTGACCGGTCTATAGTTACCCGGGTCCTCCTTCTTGCCCTTCTTGTAGACTGGTGTGACATTTGCTATCCTCCAGTCCTCAGGCACCTCACCTGTTGCCCAGGTTTTTTTTTTTGTAACTACAGATATATGTAACATTTTGTTTTATTAGCAGATACTTAAAAAGAAATATTGTAACAAACTTAACACTACAAGGTCCTTTCACTTAACTATGTAGTTCTTTTCACATCCTGCATTTCAAAGCTATTTTAGAGAAAGAGCTATGAGGTAACTAGCTGAAAGAAAAAAATAACCCCCTACTGAGCAAAGATCGTGAACAACCCTGTGCAAGGTACAACTGCAAGTGAAGACAATGGTATTGCATTCCTGGATGTAACAAACTGAATAACATAAAACCAAGTCACTGACTTTATATGTATTCTAGCTACCTAATAGGAATCACAGTTGTAAGTATATACGGTTATTCAGAAAAAATCAAAAGTATTCCAGGCAAAAGTCAGAGTTCCTCATGCAAGAGAAACAGTTAAACAACAACTGCTACAACAAAATTACATCTATGAAAATATATTTAATAAAGTATGTGGAGTCCCACTCCAACAAAATCTAACTTAATTTTTCATATGGTAACACATACTAGAAGTTGTCAATGTGAAATTACAAGTGAGATCTTCAAAACCTTGTTTAAAAACTTCTTTTGAATTATCCCTATTTAATACACCAAATCCAATATGCTGCTATTGAGAACGCATTAACTTTTTGTTTTTCTTTTAACCCTATGAAAAGATGTCCTGTGTTTGTGCAGGCAATCACCACTCAGCAAAACAATTTTAAAAGCAGTTATGTACATGTATTAATCACTTTAAAAAAATAAGTAAAATAGTAAAATTTAAAAAAATAACAATCTACTGTGTCCATACATTCAGAAAATAGAAGATTAAAGATACAGTAAAAAAAATACTGTCAATTTATATTTTATGTAGGTAACTCACATAAGGACTATAAAATTATCTTTCCCATTATAAACTCCATTTTCATAATTAGCTCTGTCCCATAAAGTGGCTCTTCAATCCTACTTGCTATACTTTCCCTTTGCTAACAGGCTGTAAACATACTACCTCTCCTTTTTATTAACCTTGACTAATTAACCATCATCTAGAAAATACATACATCTGTCTTGCAGATGCTTTTTTGCAGTTTAAACAAACTAACATTAGTATGCCACTTTGGAATAATATCATTGTCATGCAACAGAGTTAACCAGAGTTTTAACATCATGCTCATAATGTTAAATGGGAAATAAAAGCTTATCAGTTAGGGGAAAATAGCTTGAAAAAAACATTAATACACAAAACTGTATGAACTCATTGTGATACTGAAAGTGGAATGACAGAATGCTTAAGTGATTCAGTATTAATTTGACTGAATATTTGAAATAACTGATTTCGTGGTGAATGTATGGAAGTTTCAATTCAACATCCATGATCAAACTGCATCTCAAATATATTTTCAAAGTTTCACATGTGAAGATTTGACACAAAGTTACAAAACAATGTTACATATCAAAGGATATTGTAATAAATTATTTCCCTGCAACAACACAACTCCCAGGATTAATTTTAAAAATACATCAGCCACCTAAACTCATTACACTGCTTCTGTTCAGCAACTCCTACAGTCATTAACGTCATGAAAATTACCTGGATGATGCACTGCATAGTGCCTTTTTTGATTATAACTACAAATTTTCCACATATTTCAGCATTCTAGCTTTCTCTAACTTCTTCTTATAGTGATTTCCTAAGAGTATTGGGATATTTTTAAAGTGGTTATTCCAAGATGACCTTTATAGAGCCTGAAGGTCATGGGCCTCTGATCAGTTTCATGTTGGATAAGCAAATATATATTATTTACTATTATTCTTTTTGACTGATATGGATATAGGAGCACTCTCATAACATATTAGCAGGGAAGTTGACTCTGACAGAAGGGTGGAAAACATGAGTGGAAACATGCAGCTAGATCCAGAAAAAGAAATCTGCCTATAAACTTATTGTCAGGGGAAGTGAACCTGAGCTACAGGTCAATAACATTGATCACCTTAGGCAGGGATTCTGTTCTAAGAGAAGAGGAGAACATTAGCTGTAGTAAACTGACCAAATTCCAAGTAAAGTATTTATACGTACTCCATTATGTAAGTTAAGATAAATGAGGAATTTAAATTCCTCATTTTCCTTCCACCAATACATAGACTAGTGCTTGGCTTTGGTAAGAGCAACCTCATCCCTCAACTCTAGTTTTCTAACTCACAAATACTGAAATTTAATTTTGGTTTAAACCAATTTTAAGAATATGTATTATATATCAATTGATTTTTTTTTTTGTACAAAAAAGAGATGTCCTTCAATTGAACATTCTCTTCTTTATGCACACACAAGAGCATATTGTAACTAATTATCAAACTTTGTGAATTTGATAATCAAAGCATATTTACTTGTGGGTTTTTTTCCTTCATTTACACTTCAGTTGATTCAAGGTATCTGCAGTTAATATTCTAAAATAAACCAGTCTGACCAAGCAACACGGCAATTCACCAGGAAGTAAAAGCACCATGCAGGGACATGACAAATCAGAATGTTCAATTTACAATGTGTGAACCCCTCAAGCAGGAAAACCAATTATCAGATAAAAATAGATCAGCACACAGCCAAGGCAGCTTCAAGCTCACTGAGGGCTTGGAGGAGCAACTGACCAAAAAAAACTCCAGAAAACACATACGTGGTGGCATAAGAGGATATATAGAGTTAGGCAACAGGAGGCAGTAACACTGGGATGAATAAGAACAAATACAGGAAAATTCATTAAGCAAAGTAACATTCCCCTTATATCTCAGATACAAGAGAAGTTCTTAAAGAATGCCAGGCATTCACAGCCTTCTGCATTTAAAAGGCCTCTCCTGTGCAAAACAAAGGCAGTGTTCTGTTACATGTCTTCACAGACAACTGAAATGTAGATTTAAATATACACCAACACAGATTCAAAACCTGAAACCACATTAAAAGATTTCCAGGAGTCAGAGGAAGAAGATTTAGGCTATTAAGGGAATGTCTGGAACCTTGGATCTGGAGGTGGGTCTGGACAGAATTTTCATTTGGGAACACACATTTACAAATGGCTAATAAAACTACCCATGTGTTAGAAATTCAGACTAAAGGTCTTGCCAAGTTATATATTCATTAAGAGACAAATCAGTAACATTAAAGCAGTTCTGGATTGAGTTTGCACTTAGAGTAAAATCTTGGCATTAACATTATTAAATGCATCCTTATTTTTGTTACTAATGTTTAAAATGTAAATGGTAAAAATTAAGAAACGGCCACAGTAGGATATTAATTTACTTGTGTAAATTACAGTGTATATTTCTGGAAAGATTCAGAAAGCTAATACATGCCTTAAGAATTACAGCAAATTATTAACTGATATGCAAATATCTCTTAATAATTCCAACCAGAAGGGCTTTGATCTAGTCCTTTATTTCTCCTGTCCTTTGTACAGTTATGCACCAGATGTTCCCTGTCCACAAAAAGCTGTGAAGGTTTGAAATTACTCATACACACATTATATTTTTAACTTCTTTTTTAAATCTTCTCTCCAAACAGCTGAGGCTGAAAGCATGACAAGATCTCTCTCTCTCTCTCTCTCCAGTTCATAGAAGCAAGGAGTATTAACTCAGTATACAGCATCAAACTGCTGTGAGAATGAAAACCCCAACTAAACAGACCCTGCTTCTTTCTGAGCTAGTGCTTCTGCAGACTGCAGCTGGTTTGGGTTCTTACTCATTCCTACAGTTCCACATTTTCTCCTGCAAGCCCCTATGGCACTGTTCTGCTCTTTTCATTCTCTGTGATGCAAGATGGCAACAAGACAGAAGGATCTGACATTTTACATCTTTTGGTGGATATAACCAATCCCTGACTATCTTGAAATGCTGTGAGTCCCTAAAATGCACAACCCATATGGAATGATCCAAATCCAGCTTGTGACAAGTACCCAACCCATCATTTTTATTGATGATTCTTTATATAAGGAATTGTCACAGTTTAACACCCCAGGCTCTTTTTGTTTCCTCCAGCACGATGGGATATTGGCCCTTCTGAATGTCTCTCTCTGTTTATTTCACAGCTATTCTGGAGTGGTTTGAGGAAGAATGTTTATGTTATAATATACTGTTAAGGTCAAACCTGTTTTTTTAATCCCACCATCTTTTTTTTATTGAAATGTTCAGAAACAGTTTACATTCCTTTACTTGGTATTTATAACTGTCTCTTCTGCTCTGAAATACAACCACAGGCATTGCGATAAACATACCAAGAGGTTATCTAGTTACAGCAGCTTTTCTTAAAACCATGCACATCCTCTGTCAATGTGCAACCATGTAATTCTCACTGAAGGGCTGATTTTGGTCCTGCTTTATTGTTTTGCTGAAGACATGGATAGTACTTCACCTCTAACATCACTGGACATTTATTTGTATTTTTTCACCATAAGTCTAATTTTAATGATACTACATCTCAACAGAGTTTTTTTAGGCATTAAAACATCACTTTTTGCTGAAATAAAAATACGTTATTGTACTTCTTGTTTCCTCTTCATAAATTTCAGTTGTCTAAAACAAGGTTTAGCCACACCACCCAACGCTGCACCCCATATCAACACTTGCCTCTCCCTTTTCCTCTGAAAATATATTCCTTTGAAATAAAACCTATTTCAAATCAGATTAGTCTCTCTTCATGCACAGCTACTGATACTGAATGCATGAATAGGTAACACACATTGATACATACTGGTCTCCAAATTATAAGTACATCCCTTTTAAGCCATTTTAAACATGTCTGGTCCATGTACTCTTCACAAAGTTGCTGAAATATTTTACACAATGAAAGTACTGTCATTCTTTTTATCCAGAAAATTAGTGCCAAACAAAAACGTCAGGGATGGAAGATTACTGTTCTCTGTGCCATGTACTTATATTTCAGACTGGTTTACTTCCAAGCAAAGTAGAAGCTCTTTACTTAAAATTAAAAATCAATGTTTGTATCACAGCAATTTCAGAATTAAAAGAATTCTCAATCTTCGGATAAAATAAAAACATACGTATAATTCTCATTGAGCTAAGTCTAAGAGAAGTGGCATCACCAACAATAAAGCAGAATCCAAATGAGCTGACTTTGCATCAATCAGCTCCAGAAACAATTCCACAGCTGCCACAGCAACAAGCAAAGGAGCCAGCCAAGAGACCAGAAAAGATGTCAAAAGAAGAGGTCAAGGCTTGGGAGCCAGAACTTGGCATCCAGGTCTTACAGCTGTCAGGGACACTCATGAGAAAAGGCACAGTTTTTGGAAAGAGATGCAAAACAGGAAGAGTAAAAAATCCCAAATCTTTATCTACAACTATTAAGAGCCAAGTTAGCGCTGAAAGGCAATACATGTCACCACTTATTTCATCACAGCCTTGTGACACTTAAGCCACTACATCAAATGAGAAAAAAAAATTATATGCAGAGATACAGTTTTGTAGTGGTGTGGAACATTAGACTTGCAGAGAGATGGTTTCTTGTAGAAAAGAATTATCAGTGAAGAAGATGGAAATAAAAACTAGCCAACTACTCTCTTTTTGTGTGTTTTAAAATACAAAATTTTGCCTTAATTTTTTAATTTTTTTTTAAAAAGGGGATATTCTGTCAAACTTTCCTTTAAACTCTTCGTTGTGTTATTACAACCAGCAACAAACTCTCATATATAATCAACAGGTTTGTTGTCAAGTTGTATGTACTTTTTATTAAAAAAACCCAACAAAGCCAAAACAACATGTCCAGAGATTATTGAGACAATATGACGCTCCACTGTTCACATTAGGGATTCCATACTTACTAATGACAGACACAAAACTCAGAATGATAACTGTGCATATTAAGAGTAATTAAACAGGATTTGCTGGACCTGTTAACAAAAGAATAGCATCAGACAAAGAACTCTGGTTTTGCAAAAAATAGCTTTAGGTGCATATGCATGCAAAACTCCAAAGCCAGTAGCAGTTTTCAGGAAAGCTGTCTCCACAGATTCTCTGCTGACAAGCCAAGCAACTGCCAAAAAATGTTTCAAAACAAAAGAGAGGCTCTTGGAAAGTGCCAAAAGAGATGTTATGTTCTGCCACTACAACTCAAGCTTTATGAACAGGAAAGAGAGGATACTTGCACCAGGAGTCTTATTGGCATTGAGAATGAGGCACATTCCGTGCTAAGCTGATTCCCAAGGGAGTATCTTGCATGTTAGTGTGGACTGTAAAAACGAAGAAATGTTCAGTGTGAGGAAAAGCAAAATACAAGTAGAAACCAAGATAATGAAACTGATGTAAAAAAATGCATGGCTCCTTCAAAGAGGTGCTCTAATCATAGCTAAAATAAACAGAAAAACTCTTCAAAAACACAACTTAATGGGATATTTTCGTTTGTTTTCTCCAATCTTTTTTTACTCCTAACCAGCCTCCATGTCTAGCTGTATATTGAAATACAATCTCTCATTTCATTTTCCGAATAAACTTCCAAGTTTAGCAGAACGAGGAATATCAAACTGCTAGTTCGTAACGTTCTTAACTTTGTAGTCTGATTTCCATCTCTTCAATGTCACACTTCTATATGTGGTGCTTTTCGACATTTTCCTTCGACCATATGAAGCATCAGAAAGCTGTCTCAAGGCAACCTTCTTAATCACACTTTTCACTCTTATACAAATAAGCCCTCTAGTGGTAAAAGAATTGTGATACCTACCACATGCAGAGTTTCTATGCACCTTCTCTCCAAGATAAAAATCTTACTCTCATAATGTCTCCTAACTATACTTCTTAGGAAAAAAAATAAAATTCTGTATTTTTTAAATTCCTTGCAAAACCATTCACAAATCAAATCACAGTACAAAAATGCATATAACCTCAAATATGGGTTAAGAAGCAACAAAAAAAAGTAAATGCAACTTGTCTGACATGATGGATAGTAGCTGTGTCACTCTCACAACACTCTAAATCAAATTATGGAATAGGGATGCACACAACTGACTGGAAAAGAAAATCCCTCCAACAGTAATTGTTAGCAACTGTCAAGCTGGAAGGACTATCCCCTGAGGGCCTACAAATATTTGTGCTGGATAAGACCCTCGTTCAGTATTTTCATTAACAATTTTGGTGAATGAACAGGAAAATCTGCTTAAGAACTGCACATCAAGCAAGCATCAAGCAAGCAGTGCTCTGAAGAGCAGGATTAGAACTCAGTGAACCTGAAAAACTGGAGAAATAGTCTTAATGAACAAGACCAGATTTAGTTAAAGCAAACACAAACAGCTACACATCACAAGATGTATTGCATCAATTCATTTAAAAAAAATATTGAATACAGGGTCATGGCAGAAAAAAAATTTAAAAATTGACATGCCAGAAAAAGCACCACATGAACAGAGGATGTGCTTGAATTTTTCTATGCTTAGAAGTGGTAAAGCTTATGCAGTTGTAGCTGATTTCAGGTATAATAATTTAAAAAAGAAATAACAATCTGACAACCCAGGTAAGCATGTAAACAATTATTTTGAAATAAAATTACCTGTGAGGAGGACCTGACAGATTTTTTGAGTTTGCATAGTTTAGAAAAAAGAAGGACACAATAGCAGCCTGAAGGTCTCATAAAGGAAGGTCTCAAGTAGCAATGAGCTTAATCTGTACCTGGGAGACTTTGGTTAAAGGCTTTCCAACTACAACAATAGAAAGTTCATATATAGGTTACTTTGGAAGGCTGAATACCCCCCATGCCAGGAACCTCACACCTCCTACGATTGGTCAAGACACACATGATCCTGGTTCAGAGCAGGGAAAAAAAGTTAGATAAGCTAAACATAGGAGCAGGGTCCACAAAACACTCTGAATTCTCATTCCCCAATCAACTAGACTGGAGGAGCTTTACCCTGCATTGCAGCTCCTCCACTTTCTAACAGCCACTCATGCTTTCTCCTGATGGAATATAGGCTAGATGGGAGCAGGGGGAGAATGAGTCTCATCCTGACAAAGTAAAAATTTGTCTGAAGTAGACACCAAAGTGCTAGGTAGCCCTCTTAGCATCTCCACAGTTTCAACAGCAGTTTTCCAGATGTAGCTATACAGTCTGTAGCTAGCTATAGATAGCAGTAAGCACTAAGAATCTAACATTAATTAAACTTTAAGTCTTGACTTTTTGCCAAAAACCTCCAAGCTATCATTGTATGTTATAAATTGTATACACACACAAGAACATGTTTATATCAATGTTATTGTACCAAGACAAATTCTCTAGACAATACACTAAAGGAAAATGACAAGACAGAAGGCTTCTTTTGTTTGAAGTACAAGTCAAGGCTGTAATTCTCCAAAACTTTAAAAGAAGCCACAATACAACTTTTTTCATATTAGCCACAACTGCTTTGTGGAATCAAAACAAGCATCTGTCTCTTTTATGGCTTGTAAGATTAAGCTCCTATCGCTCGCTACATCGCTGCAGCTCAGATGTCTTCAGAAGGAAGCTGAGCAAAGCAAGACACAGCTGCATTTGCTAATACAATGTGACAGTGCAAAGGAAACTGGATTCCCTCCCCCCTTTTTGTTCAGTGTTTCTATTAGAAAGGCAATTATTGCAGATAGTTTCCCTAGCTAAAATTTGAGAAATATATCATGCAGCTAGCTGGATGTACTCTCACATTTCAGCTTTAGAAGGCATTTTACAATACAAAGCTTTTGATCCATTGCAATACAAGTTATTTAGTATTTAAAGCGTAACTACAGATCTCAAGAGTTTTATCTTCATTGGCTGGGAGGGCCAGAGGGGAAAGTGAGCTGCCATTACTGTTCCTCACTTCACCTTCAGAAAGAGTTGGGGGATGGGGGGGAGACATAGAAAACAGACTAGACTCAGAAGATTTTGCAGTTTTGTTTTTAAATATTTACACCAGAATAAATTTATTATTATATTGTAACAGCACTCATATAGGGAGATGCACCTATTACATTTGTTCTTCACTGTTACCGAACTGACCTGTTACTGTTAATTTCTCTGGGTAGTTAAGGCCTTAGTGTAACTCTCAGAGCATCAGAAGTTGCCTGGAAAGCCTGAGAAGCTTGAAAAAATTAATAAAAACAGAAAACCAAAATGGTAGAAGGCTCTACCTAGATTCAGCAAATTCAGCAGTTTCAATCACATTGATTCTAAGATCAGGTAGTTGTCAAAGAACTGCAGGCTCCATTCTACTCAGGAAATCTGCAGTTATGTTTTGTGCCACATGTGGCTTCCAGGATATGCACCAAAACAATCCAAACTAGAAGCCCTAAAACAGCAGATTCACTCCTTCCTTCTGACATGCCCAAAGTCAGTTTTATTTGGCCCTGACAGGAACATCTAAGTGTAGGGA
>NW_009952263.1:1609211-1643155 GCF_000747805.2 Chaetura pelagica
AGGGAAGACCAATTAATAAGCGTATTAACATAATGTACCAGTGTCGCTTCCCAACCAGCTGCCTTCACAGGGAGGAATATGGCCACATCCCACTTGCACTGCTGGGTGTACTTTGACTCTTAAAGGACAGTTTGAAGTCAGAATTTAAATTAATTTTATCGTCTCCTATACTCACAGGGAGTGAAACAAACAGGCATTTAGAGGAACACTATAGTCTGGGTTGTGAATTCCTTATGCATATGTAAAGAGGTAACCCTCAAATGCTCTCTAGAGTCACTTTTTATGGTTTTTCATTATTGTTGTTTTTGAGGTTTTTGGTGGTGATGTTTTTGGGGTTTGTTTGTTTTTTAAAAAGCAATACATTTTTCCTAGAACTATTTTGTTAAACTGGCATGAAAACCACTGGAAAGTTGTCACACTAATATCTGTTACATTTCTCCTGATTGCTCCCACAGTTCCTATAATTACACAGAAAATAAAGCAGGACTACCAAAGGCAACTAGTGTTAGAATAAACTAATACTTCATTTTTTTCAAACATACTACTCTTCAAGACATATTAATAATTTATCTGTTACAAACTACTCCTAGCGTCGCCATGGGTTTTTTTAACTAAGCCTTTTAGAAGCTACAAGAACAAAAAAGTCATTGAATTCAATAACTTTATTTGCTAAGCAGTAACAGTAGAAATTTAAATATTTCCTTTAATAAATTGTTTATTCCCTTTTCATCAGATTTTAAAACAAGTGTCACTCAGAATTTGCAATGGTTATGAATGTTGGAAAAAACCACATTCAGATGCAGATAAACTCAAGTATTGCAAACTCTGTATTTATAGTTTAATAAAAGATACTCTTATATTTGATTCTGGTTTATCTGTAATCCCTATACCATGCATTCACACACACTTTTTTATCTTACGACAAATGCTCTGACTAAAACTAACCTTGATCAAACATATTATGGTTTATGATTCTCAGCAGCTTCTAACTGTGTTGCCTTTGTATTATTCATTGTAGACATTTAGCCGATTACAGACATGCATTAGAAATCTCCCATGACTTCAAAAGGACTGTTCAAGGTATTAGAACAGAAAGCAGCATCCCAGGTGGCTTGCACACTGACACGGTTGATGAAAAATCCCTTTGAAAATGACACATCATTCGACTAATTTCTTCTGACTAGAAGAGTGAAATTCTGGCTTGACACTTCCTTCCAGTGTAAGATAAAAATCTAGTGAAAAAATGAAGTAAATAGCCTTACTTCTTCAGACACTTACTCTACAGCATGGCATATGACCATCTTCAGTCTGCATTTAGAAAAAAATGTTTTCACATAGACTGTTAAAGACAGAAAATTATACTACAGCCTTCCAGTCAAATACTGCATTTTCTTGCACAGTATGAGTTCCAAAATCAGTTTTCAGTGAAGTGTGACAGGTGGTTCTCAGCACTTAAAAATCAAGACAAAGCAAGCAAACAAAAACTAAAGAGATTTTATTTTTTTCAAATAAATCCAGATCTTAAGAAGTAAATTATGCTTTGGAACTTTTTATAAGTGAGTCAGGAGAGGAAAAACTATAGCAAAAAATCTATCTCATTTTTAAATAAGAGACAGTAGAAATCACACTGCAAGTTTCCAATAAATAAATGCTAATTACATTTACAATACCAAGTAGGTGTGTGACAAAGTCAGCAACGTGAACAGAAAAGTTGATCCAGAAGGCTTGACATTCCAAACAAGATCATTAGAAATTATTGCAAAGAACATTTAATAAATGTAAATTCTTTTGCAATCATATATCTGGAAAACATGCAAAAAAGAAAGTTACATCACTAAGACTCTCTCTGAAAAGAGGTGCTTATTATCTAGTTGGTAATACAGAGGGTCCAACACAGGTATTACTGGCTTTCTCCTGCTATTTGGAGACAGTTTTACTATCCTGTTCTCCATTTCTTTTCCAACTGCAGCTGCAAACTGCACATCATCTACCTTTGGATTCCCTTGCCTATCAGAGCCACTCAGTTACATGCTCAGTCATCTAAGGATACAAATTAAGAACTGGATTCATCCCCTACACACAGTTTAAAATACAACCAAACAGACCAACCAAAATATACCACCTTAGACATAGAAGTGACATAAAACTTGGGAGATAAGAAGAACATCAACAGTACCTGAGAAGGAAGTGCTAGTAAGAACGATACAAAGAAACGCTACTGTGAAATGCATCAAAGCTGTAGGGAAGGTTTGGTGTCTGAATCCTATAGCTCTACCTATTCTCTAGGAAACGCCATTACTCAGGCTTCTGATGGCAGCCACAAATATCAACATTTGAAGGAAATTATTTAATTAATTTAACTGAATAAGCTAATACATTATTTACAAAACAATTCAGGTGCATGAAATGCTAAGCCAACCTTGGAATGGTTGTGAAGACAGGAGGCCTTGCATGTTGATACTCTATCTTATCGTTAAACAATTACTAATCTTAATCAAGTGGAAGGTAAACAATTAATATTAATAGATATTGACTTGTTTTTTTCTGCCCGTTCTACTTCCAACTGCCAACAAGGAAGCTGCACATCCTCATCAGGCTTGAGCTGGAAATATCATATTCATACAATTAAGGAAACTTTGTGGGAAGTATTTTGCTATGTGGGCTTTAGAGGTCTGAAAGTCTGATTCTTATAAAGTTCTTTAAAATGTCTTGTAATTGTCTCCAAAGATCTGTTCTCTGTTTACCTTTTCTTTTTAAGTTTTGTCATTTTGGCAGCCTTGCACAATTCCAGAAGGAACAGAAACACATTCCTACTCAGTCTTCTCCTGTTTTCCCAGGTTGACACTTCTCAAGTACTTACTAGCAATAGTTAAGTTCTCCCAGGAAGAATTCCTAAGGCATCTCTCTCATCCAGCCTTCTCACCATGCACATGGTTTAAAAATACTGCAGTACCCACCAGATAATTTTAAATTAGTGAGGAATGGCACACACCCAGGTGACACACCCATTTCGGCCTCTTACGGGAGAGATGCCAACCTCTGTGGCTCCCTGTTCCTACCACAACCTGGCTGATGGCAAGAAGAGAGTATTCCCTATTTGCTGTCATTGTTTCTATAAGAAACCTCCCAGGTTCTTTCCCAGTGAGACGGCTTCCTGTTCCACAGATTTCTTAACCTCCACTAAATGTCACACCCACAATGGCAGTAAACAATTCAGAATTACAAGTCCTTCTTAAACAGAAGAGACAACCACAAATAGAGCAGAGAAAAGCTAGAAAAATCCATTATTAAGCTAAGAGTATATTATTTGCTTAGCTAGCTTTTCACTGTAAAATAATTAATGTTCTTTTGAAATGGTGGATATGCCACTGCATAGAAGCATTGCACACTTACATACACAGGTCTGGTCATCTTGTTTTCAGCAATGAAACACGTCTTGACACTGCAAATCACCAGATTCTGGGAACTGATTTTAAGGAAGCATGGCTACAACCAAGATGTGTATTTAAATGTATTTGAATACAAATAAAGACTTGTATTTAAAGATAAAAATCACGTTGTGAATTGCATCACTCTAAAGTGAGGAATGAAATTACTGTCAAAATACAATGCTTCAGATGGGGTGGACACAATATAAAAAAATATCAACACATTTCAGTTATCCAGGTTGAAAAAACTGATGCAATACAGCAGCTTCTTGCTGTCGTACACATTACTACACATACCCACATAATTAACACATTTCACTGTTTGTACCTGGCTTGAACAGCACAGTTCATTCATCTGTGATTTTTTTCCAATTTCTAACAAAGCAAATTAAGCATCTGGAAAACGAAGGGTTTGAGAAAAGAACAGAAAGTAAGGAGGAACACAATAAATTATTCTCAGATAGGAAAATGCAACAGTACTGTTTCAAATTCTGAGACTTCCAAAAAGCCACTGGATTATTTAAGAACAGATAGATATTAATATGCATTTCTACACTAGCAGAAAGCTATGAAACACAACCAACAACTACAAACTTACTTAGATCTTTGATTTTTTAATGTTTGTTTTCATTCTGTCAAGCTTTTGCCATTAAGCTTTACTATTAAAAGTGACCAAAAACTACACCAGATCAGAGTGTGCATCACAAAAGAACCAGTAGATGGCACTAAAAAGATCAGTGATAAATTTCAATTTTGGAAATAAATGTAATCTGTGTTAATGCACAACCAGCAAAATTGTCATTTTTTTTTTAACCCCGATAATATGGTTCCAGGAGTCTGGCTCAGTAGCAAGCATTCGTAAAATTTCATGCAGACAAATCCATAAATCCTAACCCCATCTGAGAGGTTAGAAATCTTGCTGAGGTGAGAAAAAAACTCTGAGAACAATCTGTTCCTCTGTTACTTATATTTCTTAACTTTATATTCGACCTAGACCTATAATTTCAAGAATCTTACACAAAGTACAACGTGTATAAAATGCACAGAAATTTGAGTTTGTTTTTGTTCTTAAAATGTTCTCAAAACAGTAACCTAGACAATCAGTAATGTTTTTAAGTCTTTATGCTATAGTAACCTTTAGAAACTTCCACAAAGTGTTATACAAAGCTATTCAGCATCTTCTGGTGACTTTCGACAGGATTTGTGCTTGAAATTAAAATATCTAATTATTTTTATGGCTTAGAATTGGCCAACTATGAATACACTATGTATATTTTTGCAGCTGTAGTAGAGGTATACTTGAACAGTAACAATATGTTAATTGAAATCACTAGTGGCTTGGATCAACCTTTTTTACCATTCAGAATTAGTAAAGCTTCAGGATTATTTTACGTATATATACATCAATGAACCAAATAATTATACCATTTACATGAAGTAAATTTCTCCATTTGTCTTTCTTTATTTTCCAACTTTTGTCACAAGTGCAAGCATATACAGTTCTTGGCTAGGATATCTGTTTCCCTAAAATAAAACACCTGATTAGTAAGATTGCTAAGTATTTTCTCAAGAAGGAATTGTAAAGCTATCAGTAAGGTTTGTAGCTTACCATGAAACATTTCAGAAAAAGGGCCTTATGTATCACTTCCTAATTAATACCTATCCCTTATAGCTAAATAATAAATTATTTTTTTCTTACACATTCAAAACCACACATCATATATTTACCAGTAAATACTACTCCTCAAGCTTATACCTGAAAACAGACAAACTACTCAGGTTATAATTAAGCCACCTCATCTAGTTATATATGCATATCATTGTGGAAAAAAAGCACACTGCCACACAGAAAAGAATTAGCACATGGGAAGACAAATACTTGGAGACTGTTGCCAAAAAGAAATCCAGCAGTAGGAAGTTAAAGAGTTGCACAACTGCTCCCAGGTATTATTTTCTCTAATTAAAAAGCAAACTGATTGAGGACAAAGCAAGAATACACACTGCAACTTGCAGAATGATATTAAAGAGATAAGCCCACATTAAAAATATTTCTTCCTTCTTTAAAAGTGGAACTGGCAGCTTGGAAACCAACAGTGAAAACCTGGAGGCAACCTGTCCTGTTGGAGGGGTAACAAGACCACAGGGTTGAAGAACTCAACATATGAAGAAAGGTTGAAGAAACTGGGTTTGCTCTGCTTAAAAGAGAAGGCTTGGGAGGGTGGGGAGGATCTAAGCATCATTGTCCAGTGCCTAAGGGGTAATTCTAGAGAAGATGGAGGTGCCCTCTTCACAAGGATGCACAGGGAAAGGACAAGAGGCCATGAGCCACAAGTTGTTCCAGGAAATTTTTTTCTTGTCAAATCCCCAATTCTTTGCTATGAGAACAACTAAGCAATGGAATAGGTTATCCAGAGAAGTGGTGGACTTTTGCCCTCATTGGAAGTTTTCAAGTTTTAACTTAGCTTCACAAGGACATGGACAACCTAGTCTCCAGTCCTGGTTTCATAAGAAGATTGGACCAAATGATCTCCAGAGGTACTCTCCAACCTAAACTGCTCTCTGATTCTATATGCAAAACTCTGCAGCTACTGTATTTTAAATTAGTACCTGTCAGAAACACTACAATAATTTAGAAACAAAAATTGCTTTATGCACAGCTGTTCTGTCTCAGCTTTGCATTGTTACAATTTCATTAGTGACAATGGATTTATTATGTATGTATGTATGCTGATGCAGCCTATTTTTCCACACTTTTTCCAATTTATTAACTATGTAAAGTTGGGAAATATGTCAGTGTACTTTGCATACCTACGAAATCCCAAACTCCTGAATTCTACATGAGTAAAAGTGTTTGCTCCACACATGTATAACACTACACCATGCAGAACCACACCCCACTTCCACCCTGCTGTAATGGAGTCATGTACATTATTGCTAAGACATACGCCAACTGGTACTGTTCCTTAAAAAATAAAAACCCCTGCTTTATCAGGAAAAAAACAGATAGCATTGAAATTGGTTGCAAAACGTGTAAGGATTTTTTAAAGAAGGAAATAAAGGAAAAATACTCTAATTTTGACATAACAAGCCACCTGAAGTTACTTTTGCTCAGGAAGTGAATTCACAAGGTCTTCAACCGCACCCAGGATGCAAAGTAGGACAAGGTCTACAACTAGATTATGAGTGTATGTCCTCATCTGCTAGAATCCAAACTGCTTGACTCTGGTAGTGTTTCACCTTTTCTTTGGCACATAATTCCAGAAACAAATGTTTACTGCTGAGCTGAGTGCTGGGGCCATGACATTAAGAGTGCTCAGCAGAAGATCAAAGAGCTTCTACTGTGCACCATGAGACCTTTGATGAAGAAATACTCTTAATAAATTGAAACTCTAGAGAAAAGCAGATGTACCAGACAACTCTCAACCCCTTTGATTTTGGATCAGCTATCACTTAAATTTAACACCATTAATTTTTCAGCTCTATCAACAAGCTATGATTCCTGCTTTCCAGCCTTTGATAAATGGACTGTAAGCTCCTCCTTCCACAGAAAAAACAAAACTTAAGAAGGGGTTACTTCCCTTATTCCACTACATACCTCTTACAGAACTGACTTCTGAACATCTATGCATTTTTATGAAGCTTACGAAGATCCATTTAAATCCTTATGAGGACCCCATGAAATCAAATCCACATGGCACAACTGTTTATTAAGCCATGTTTACTACAAACATGCTAGTCTCGTCCTCTATGCTAAGGTCCTAATTTTTATCTGTGACAGAGCTGATTATATTCTTCTCAAAAGCCTATTTATAGACTGTAAGGTCAGATTTTATACTACAGCTATCAAGAGGGCCCTCCATTATCACTTAATATTTCCAAGCTAATCCCCGAATGCCTTGACACGACACAAAGGATCCAGGCTAAGTACACTTCTACATAAAAGCTTTCCATTCATTTACTACATTTGAATGCTGAACATACACTGAGTTACTTTTGCAGATTAGAATACAGTCACATTAAGCTGTACTTTTTACAGCTACCACTTAAAAACACCTTTACTGATGTACTGCCTAAAAAGAAAAAACAATCACTACTAAGACTTGTACATCCAACTGATTTCTTGGACTCAGCTTTCAGAGTTGTCCTGAAACTGATTTAATTAGCATTCCTTGAATTTATGTCAGTCTACATTAAAAAGAAACAGTCATCAGGAAGAAAACTCTCTGTCTACAATTTTCAAAGAAAAATAAAAAAGCACTGCAGAATTAAGGATACAGCTTGTTTTAACACACTCCCCCAACTATTCACCTGATTTCTTCAGAGTAATTTCCTCTTTTTTTTTTTTTTTCCTTCCAATCAGTGTAACAAATCAGATGTGATGGGGAACAGTTTTACCCAAGTACAATCACTTGGTTGGAATGTCCTGCTTTGCACATGTGGTTCATACCAGAAGTATGTGCCTACAGTAAAGCCTGAAGAACTAAACACACTAGGATATAACTATTTTACAAATGTCAGTAAGGGCTTATTTTTTCCTGCTTTTAAGACGTTCACCTACTTCTTTCTGTTTGAAAACTGCACTTCCTGCACTCAGTTAGCACCTATCCATAAGTAACTGAGGAGAGTTTCATGATCCTGCTCCTGGTTCGAATCATGTTGCCATGGAAGCAGATGTTGGATTGATAAAAATAGGTCAACTGTTCAAAATAATAAATTGATATCTTAATACTTAAAAATTATTATAAGTTATTATTTTAATTCTTGCCATTATCTATTATGAAATGCTTAATATTTTATTTTATTAGCATTTCCTTTGCTGATACAGTATGCACACCCATCAAAGGTGTAGACAGCAGTAGAGTTACTGTTGTCAATGGAAAAAAAATTATCTTGCATAAATCTGTAGGGGTTGAGTATGGACGGAATGCTTCCAAGAATCTCACACATAGTTCTTCACTATGTCTGCACTGACTGATGTCAAATGTTGCCCTATGAATGTTTCCATTTGAATAATAATAATAGTATTATTAAAAAGTGCTAATATTCTTTTGAAAAAACAAAGCCAAACACACCCATAATCAGGACATTGCTAATACCTATGCCCAGCTTTTGTTTTTTCTGTATTAAGCTGGAGTCTCAAGTACTCAAACCCAATTTAAAAATATGTGATGACAGATAAGTCTTAAGTAGGTTACCCCAACCAGTTGAACATGTGAAAGCATAGATAACCTACTAAAACCTACTAACATTTTCACACTGCCTGCCAAGCTGCTGCCAAAATAGCATAAACACACTAAAATTCTCATCTTCAACTGCAGTAAACATCAGAAAGTAAAATAACTCACCCTGCATCATATGTTTCTGTATCTCTATGTGATCTAAAATGTTTTTCTGACAACACGCTGATATCTTCAACAGAATTTTTTCGTACCCTGACACTGATAAACCTTAGATGCACCATATTTGTTCTAGAGGCTTAATGTGCTGTATTTTGTTCCTGATTTTTTTCTTTACAACTGAAATGCACAGTTGAATAATTAATTTAGCAACGAAGCATGGTATTTGTGCTTCTCTCATAGTTTAGCTATCTTCCTGTAGGCAAAGTAATACTTCCAGGAGAAAGACTCAGTGGTACAGAAGTCCCACACATTTAATCCAGCACAAACCCACAGTACCACTGTGTCTGCCACACACAGTTGCTTCTGCCCTGCTCCCTTTCACCAATGAACAGGGTCAGACAGCTTCTCCCAGATCAAGTCCCTAATCTGATACACCACACACCAGATAAAAGAAAGTGCCAATGTAACATGTAACATGGGAACAAATACCCACAAAGCAAAGGCAAAAACAGCTACACCTCTTCAAGCTGACATAAATCCATACTGCTTACATTTAGTCGTACAATTTTCATAATATGATCTCCCTGGATATGTTGCTAGGTAAGCAACTATAGCACTACATTTAAATTGCCAAATTAGTTTTATATTAAAATACATGACTGAGGTTAATGCAAATGTTACATATGCATAATAGAAGAATACAATAGGTTGTCTGTAGACTCGAACTTCAGTAAACCAGTTGACATGATTCATATTTACAGTTAACTCTGCAAACCTTAAGGCTTGGAAAATAAAATTCTAAGCAAGCACATAATTCATTGCATAATGCTTAACACCTGTAAAAACAACAACAAACAACTATGTGCTCCTGCTCCACCTCTGTAAGGCAATGCAGTTTAAAAACTACACAGACAACCCAGACTTTTTGCCACAAGAAAAGTAATCCAGTTCCTAAAAGCTAAAATAGCATAATGATAAGAGTCAAAGCAATGCAATAAAAGAAAGCTTCAAAAGAAAGATACAGAAAGGCAAAGTCCTACAATCTCAGCTATTATATAAAACGCCCACAGTCATCCCTCCTTGTCTGAAAAGGAATGACACTTAAGACATGAAGCAACAAATACATGATATGTTGGGAAGGTATGGAAAAGTATGTCAACAACATTCACAGTAAATTAAAACACAGAAAAGAAAGAAATCAAAAAGTAAAACTTTGAAACTGTTGTTTGATAGAGAAATCTTCCTTTCAATATTAGGGCTGGAGGGGGGAAATCACTTACTGGTGGTTGCATTGCTGCTCACGTTGTTTGCTATTAAAACACACACGTACTGTTTGAACGCAGACTTACCTCTACCAATGCCACAATCAGAATAAGGTCCATTTTTGAATCTGGGAAAAGGGCAGTCACTTGTGGAGACATTCCAATCAGTATGCAATTAGTAACAACAGATATTACACTCATAGTTTCAAAAGCCAACTGAAAGAAAACACATATATTTATAATTATGACCATTACCTCTAATTTTCCAGTCCCAAAATTGTTCTGGACAACACATCTTTTTCATCAAATCCTCAGAAGACCCTTGTAACTTTTTATTTTCCTTCATCTTTTGAATTCTATGACATAAGACTTGTTTGGCAAGCAGTTCAAACTGCATCAGCTTCAAGAACTGACAAGGACAAGGTCTGCACCACCAGAAAAACCACTCTCAGATTTGTCTCTGTGTGTGTATGCGTGTTTGCTATGAAGAAGTTAAAGCAGTATTCTTGCATAAGTCCACAGTACTGTGGACTTGAGAATTTATTTAGCGACCACTGACATCCTAGATGTAGGTAATGCCAGATCACCTCCTGAAAAATTTGGAATAATCCTAAAGGAAAAAAGTGGAGAGGAAAGCAGCCTTATCCCTGGTATATTCATTATTCATAACCTGAACACATAAAAGAGTATGTGCTCATCTACAGTTATACTTTCAAACATAAATTTATTTCAGAATAAAGGAAAAAATGCAAAGTTCCTTGAGAAACTAATAAACCGAACACACTGGTTTCATAGAATCATAGAATCCTAGGGGTTGGAAGGGACCTCGAAAGATCATCTAGTCCAACCCCCCCTGCCAGAGCAGGGTCACCTAGAGTACATCACATAGGAACACATCCAGGTGGGTTTTGAATGTCTCCAGTGAAGGAGACTCCACAACATCCCTGGGCAGCCTGTTCCAGTGCTCCGTCACTCTCACAGTTAAGTCATAGGAAATTGTAAGGATGGATCAGAATGCCTTTTTAAAATCAGAACCAATTATATAAGCTGAAATTTGTTGAAAAGTTTACACTTAAAACACATGCAATTGCACCAGTCTAAGAAGATCTTGCCTACAGAGCTCCCAGAAAATGCCTGAAAATATTACTATAGCACAACAATTACTTTTGAAATATAATATGGTTATTTATTCCTCTCCGGAATGAGAAAGGCTGACGTTGAACTGTAACAATTGTCAAAATGAATTAGAAGAAGTAACCTCTTGACAACAACCTGGTGACTCATCTTGTCTGATAAAATCATTCCATTATTCCTTTAACAAAAATCTTTCAGCCAATGTTCTAACTTCCCAGATGAAAGAGAGATAACTAAAATTTTAAGTTATTATTTTTAGTTCACAAAGCAAATGCATTTCTACTATTAGTTAAAAACCTACACTATAAATAAAACCTAACAACATGCCTGTACCATTATCAGCCTACTCCCTAGATTGAAACCAACTATTCTGGCAAAACCAAATGTTATTATAATATACCTGCAACTATGCCTAGGACTTATGAACAAAGCCTCATTTATGTGATGGTCCTACACAGCATCAATTTGGACTGAGAAAATGTACCAAATGTTAAAACACAATCACATTGTAACATACACATTTTAATGACTTAATATGAAGACTTCTCCATTAAGTCCACTTCGCTAACACCTATGTACATGTCTAATGAACATTGCTCAGAATACTTGGTTTGCATGTTTTTACAGTATGTTTCATGTGAGTTTTCCTTATTTAATTTCTCATGTCCCATTTGTTTCCTTTGGTACCAACATTTCAACCCCTCCAGATTAAAAAGTCCAGCAGTTTGTCTCCATTATGCATCATCAGAAAGTTGCCAAATAAAACTAGAATACGGATCATGCCCTAGAGATTTCCTCCAACCTACTTCACATTCCTTATCAGGCCATTGCTAATACAGAATGCAGAAGTCTCTGGATGCAACTTGGTAACTGCCTTTGTTTCAGAAAAATCTCTGGTCTTGGAGATATTGTAAAGGGTTATTTTTCAGCCAAATCAGTTCACTGATGCAGCTCACTCAGCAGGCTCCAAACTAGCTTGGTGCCAGCATGGCTGCACAGGCAAACAACTGAGGATAGGAAATCCTTAACTCAGTACAACTAGCATTAAATTGTTTAGACAGACCACAATGTTCAGGCTGTGCACAAAGGTCCAGCTTCTTCTCACAGATCCAGGTTATTTAAAACTAGGCAGCTTGAGTACCACTAATCACAAGGACACAGAGCCAAGCATAACTTAGCAATACAAGTACTTACACACCATTCTTTAATTTTTTTTTAAACCCTTGCTTGAGCTCCATGCTTCTGAGACTGCATGTTACCATTTCTAAAGTATGTTGGCTCTGAAGAATACCAGGAAGTATCTGGCACCTTTGCTTTGTTTCAGTTGCAACACAAGTACAATACATATAAAAGGACTAAAGGAAAGATCTGTATTCTTTTCAAAGGCAACTGAAAGACATGTGGTCAAAAAGCCTACAATCACCTGGATATACAGTTGGATAGATACTATCCTAAGGCATTGAAGAGAATAAAGTATTACTAACTTTAAAGTGGCTGATGGGTCAAAAACACAGCTTAAATAAATTACTTGAAACCTCCTTTAAAACAAATTCATTGAAAAAGATACAAAAATTACCTGCCAAACACCAATATTTGCTGTGGGTTCAGCAAATGGACGCTTGTAAACTCTACACATCTTTAAGGCATCAGAATATATCTCCGTGATGTTGTTTAACACTGCAAAGACAGCTGCCAGTGGGTAAACACATGAGAAAAGACTCACGTAACCAAACTGTAAGAACAACTCCAGGTAATCATCAAAAGTACCCTGAAAAACAGAGCAAAAGTAAGAGTAACTTTAACCCACAAAACTATATGAAGAAACACAGAATTAACCATATTGTTGTAAACACACTTCCTTATCTCAAATCAGTTGTTTACAAATGATTGGTGATACAAACTAACAACGACAAAAAAACTCATCCTAGTTAATATGGAATTGTTCAATTACTCAGAACTTCTTAATAAGGGGAGACCAAGGTTTTTCCTTTTGCCCAATGCATTTTTTTTGCAATGCTTACACTTCTTACTACATGAAGTAATTGTATAGACACATTCATCTCATTCAAGTTCCTGACTACCTAGGTAAAACAGTTACAGAAGGAACAGTGGGAGATAGGAAAACAGCACCATACATTTAAACTGGAAGAACATTCTCCTAAGAACATTGTGACAAGAGAAGTCCTAGTATTTCAAACTGCCTGTGAAAGACCTAACTAGAAAGGTAGGTTGCTAGCGAGGCAACCCTTTTCTGGTATTTCTGCTTGTTTATTTCAAAAGAGGTTAAGTCAGAATTAGTCCTCCAGCTGAAATGACAAAATGCAGCACTGATATCTGAAACCAACAATCAGTACAAACAAGAAGTCCTATTTTGGCAAATTAACAACATATCTATCACCTGATCTTTAATACAAGAATGTGGGTGCTTAAAAGCTAAGTAGGTTATCATCCATCTTTGCATATTAGTTTGTATCTATCACCTGATCTTTAATACGAGAATGTAGGTTATCATCCATCTTTGCATATTAGTTTTGTAGTATTAATAAGAGTTTTCTATATTTGCAGCTATTACTTAGGAAAGAAAAGAATCAAACTAACCATTTTTAAAGAAAAACTGTTCACTGTACAAAGGATGAACAAGTTAAACTGGGATCTAGCTGGCTAGTATTCACCTAGACCCATGTGTTGTCCTCTCTCAAAACTGAAATAACAAAGACTTGACTGAGATTATTACAGACACCACATTAAATTGTTTTTGGCTCCATGCATCAGACACATGGTTCCTTCATATTTTCTGCTGATTATAGCTATTAAACTGACTGCCCTCTCCAGCACCTACTGCTTTTTTTTTTTCTAGCAGAGAGAGAAATCAACGTGGGGTTATCATTAGCTGCATTTTTCAATTGAGCTCATTTTCAAGTTGTACAGTATAGCTGAGTCTGACAAAATGATCTGCAGGCCAGGCCATGAGGAGCTACCTAACTTTAAAACCACTGAGGTTTTCCCACAGAAATGTGTTGTACAAACTCTGAATTTTAGTAAGGTCTTCCTTATGATTGCTTGTGCAGGATCACTCACTGGAGTGGTAGTGACACATTTGTCCCTACTATCACCTTCTCAGACAACTGTTGCAGGCAGGGAGTGATGCTTCCCTTTGTGCTTCTCCTTCTAGTAACTGCACAGTGTTCCCACTGCTTCCTCACACCTTTCTTCTCATTTCCTTGCCCAGCACCTACTGACTTTTAGAACAGCAGATTATGAGAAATAAATGACTATTTCTTTTTCTCCTACTCAAATTATGACACTTTGTGCAGGAATTTGATGTGATGGCAAAGAAATTCCAAAGTGAGCCATTGTCAGCCACAAGCACATGAACTCTTGCATCAAGGAAAAAAATTCAGGGAGAAAATTAACTAGAGAAGCAGAAATTTAAAAAAAAAAAAAAAATTCTTGCAGGATGTTTTTAAATCTTAAATTGGGCAGGAGATTTGAAAAGCGAGAAAGAGGACAAATAATTGAGAATTCACTGTTAAAGAGCAAGTGAAGGAAAACAAAAAAGACGACCCTGAAATGCAGTATCCTGTCAAGACTCCTGCTAAAGTCCTCAGTAACTAAACATAGTCAAATGCTTCCCCCTTGTGACAGATTTAATTTTAGAAATACTCTTGCCTGCTGACAGCTCACAGCTTGCAAACAAATCAGAGGTCTAATATTGTGAATTCACAAGGACAACACAATTAAATCCTTAGACTGAAAATAAAATTAATCCTTGAATACACAGTATCTTGAATGGAAACTAAGGCTATGAGTGGACACATCCAAGGCAAACTCATAAATTTAGAGTTGACCTGTCAGGTCTGTATGGAAAATTGTTCAGGGCAGAATGGCTCAACAGGTGCAGATACATTTGATCCAGCTCTGCACAAGAAGCACTGGGACTAAGCGACAGAGCTTATTTGGTCAGGCATATCAATGCCTGATGCTCTTGGAGCTGTGCTGGCCTCTGGCCTATTTGCAGGCACAGTACTGGGCTGTGCTGATTTATCAGTTCAGACACTAACTTGGGGATTTCTGTTGTGTTCTTCACTGTAAGACAGACACGCTCTCTAAATCTATTTCTCTCCATATAAAATGTGGGAAATACCAACCTTCCCAGAGCAACACAAGTATTAACATTCGTACAGTTTTTCAATTGCAAATTTATCCTCTTCCCATTTCATGGCACTTAGTCTGGGAAGAGAGGAATCTGATGCAGCATTAATATCAAATTTCAAACTGCTCTTTTCTACTTTCTACAGAAGGTACACTATCTGCATGTAATTTTTATTCTGGAAAAGTATGAGACATACAGCATTAAGAGACTTGTGACTATGCTTACAGCAGCTGATCAAGAAACTTGTCAGCCAATCTGTAAGGCCTTTACATATACACTGATGTCTAACTTGATTTGCAGGCACAGTACTGGGCTGTGCTGATTTATCAGTTCAGACACTAACTTGGGGATTTCTGTTGTGTTCTTCACTGTAAGACAGACACGCTCTCTAAATCTATTTCTCTCCATATAAAATGTGGGAAATACCAACCTTCCCAGAGCAACACAAGTATTAACATTCGTACAGTTTTTCAATTGCAAATTTATCCTCTTCCCATTTCATGACACTTAGTCTGGGAAGAGATGAATCTGATGCGGCATTAATATCAAATTTCAAACTGCTCTTTTCTACTTTCTACAGAAGGTACACTATCTGCATGTAATTTTTATTCTGGAAAAGTATGAGACATACAGCATTAAGAGACTTGTGACTATGCTTACAGCAGCTGATCAAGAAACTTGTCAGCCAATCTGTAAGGCCTTTACATATACACTGATGTCTAACTTGATTTAAAACTGCAAATAATGAATTGCACGAAGTCTGTTAAATACAACTAAAAATTGTAGTGGGTAGGATGTGGTCAGGAATGGAATTAGGAAATCAGAGAATGTCAAAAGTGTACTTTCAAAAAGCAAGAGCTCCCAACAGTGGTATTGGTTTGAAGAGCGGGTCTCCCCTGCCCTCTCCATTTCTGGCCCTACTCAGACATGAGCACACTCTCTCTGACTAGAGTTTAACAGTTTAAACTAGTATCACTGCAAAAGCAAACTAAACCAGAAACAGCTTCCACCTTCCCTTTGCCAGGCTACTCATCCTGCTGGTCTTCAGACTGCCCTTGGAGATTAAGGGCGTATTACACAAATGCTTCTTCCAGTGATACAGGGTTAGGTAGCTCCAGATTCAGCTGTTCATTCCTACTTCATTCTGGTGTAACTGGGATCCTACACTGTATCAGTTTCTTGATCCAGTGCACTAAATAGCTGCATAAACAAAACTACCAGCAAAACTGATGAAGCTGGAAACAACCTGCCAGGCCAGACAGCCAGAAATATTTTAGGTTACACTGGCTGATGTCTCTGTCAACTACAGCCCAGGAAACTTGTAACCCTTTTAACAGCAGTAAAACGTACAACATAGGTGCCCATTTCCTTCTCCAAGTTGACTTGTTCAACGAATGACAGGTCCGTATCTGTTTTCAGAGAACCCATGCGTTTCTTCATCCTCTTCTTATGTCTCTTTTGGAGCCAGTAAGGAAGTAAGGATTCTGCAAACTGATTGAGGATCTGCGAAGTTATCAGCAAAGTGGCCAAGCTCTTAAGTTAAAAAAAAAAGATCAAAGTAAAATAAAAAAAGAAAAAAATTAATAAATAGACCCGGGACAAACCTATGATAATTTCCATTTCTGTGCATTCTAGCAACACTGCAAGTTGTTATACTATGATAAAAGAAGACCAGCCTAAGAAAACTTGCAATACCACATGAAAAGTATAGGTGCTCTAGTTCTCATTCTTTGCAATTTGCTGCATAGGAAAAAATAGCAACTAGATGCCTAATAATTTTTTTTATCTGCATGTATCTTGGAGACAGTACACAAAGTCCAATGAAGGGTAAAGATACACACTCTGCTTACACCAATCACAGAGCTAAACAGTGAACAACTTAATGCTTTTCTTCTTTTTGCTTTTTACCTTTAAAGTATAGAAAATGTCACAAATATCATGTCTGACATAAATATGCCAAGATCTCTTTAGAGGAACACAGATCTTGAGTTACAGTTCTCGTGTTTTCATTAATATTTAGAGCACAAATATTTTCCTTATACCTAACTTCCATGCATTGGAGTGCAAAAGAACAGAAATAATTTAAAAGCTAACTTAAAATACCAACTGCAAATTAATTTTGCTTTTATTTCTTCTCAGCTCCTCATTGTAGTCATAAAATTTAATCATGCTTCTATTCTCAAGAGTGTCTCATTAAGAACATGACAGAGAAAACCATTTTCTAACATAAAGGGAAAGCAAGAGGAAATGAAAATTCTCTAGCCTCATCTGTGTGAGGGAATAACCAGCTTATTTGAAAACAGCTCCTCATTTATATGGATGGAAATAACTGCTCCACTCTAATATGATTCTATAACTATGCTGGAGAAACTGAAATACGGAGATGGATTTCTGAGAAAAGATATGAAATATATTCATTGTCAAGTTAATATTATAGAAAAACTATTAAAAACTAAAGTCCTGTTTCAAACAATCCTTTCTTTTCCTAGATTCATTAACATTCTTAAGATGTTCTTGGAACTCACCTGCCTCAAAAGCTTCATATCAAATAGCACAAAGGCAATGTAGAAGAGAGATGCAAAACAATTTAAGAAGTTGAACTGCAAATAAAAACACTTGTTATTAGTACTCAAGCAGAAGTTCAAATGCAGAATATCATCTTACCTTAACACGTTACCTTGACTAAATAGCTTCCATGCAGATGTAAACTGTTCATTAAAATTTTCTTTATCATTTCTTAAAGTTAGGTCAGATAAACCCAATTTTCAATACTGGTTTTAGTCAGATTTTCATCTGATAACTTTATGGCTTTCCCAAAGCACAGTATACAAAGAGAACTACACTTCAGTTATGAAATATGGACGTGAAAACTCTGTCATCTTCTACTAAATTCTCATCTTTTGGCTGCTTCCCCGTAAGTAATAACAAAAGTAACAATAAAAAGGACATATTGATTTTAATTCAGAGTAATGATTTATTATTATTAAGATATATTTTATCAAAATACATGTGTTGGATTACATCTCTTTCAGTACGTACAACTGTTCCTCAATATATGTTAGTTGCGCTTTACATTTAATCACTTCAAGATGTTTTATGACCAAGAGAAATATTCCCTACTTCTAAAATTAAATATAATTGCAACATTGTTCCCAAAATATCATAATAAATCTTTGAAGCTTCCTACTTGCTCTCAGTATTGGAGCTACTTTTTTGGAGCTCATGGACAACACAGATAATACTGGGAATGCGGAGAGCCACCTATATGGCAAAACCGAAAACTGTGGGGGACACACTTGGATTTCACATTTCATAATTTTTTTAAGTTATTTTATATAAATTTCCTATGGGGAAAAAGAGATGGCACTATTTTTTAAGAAAGGCAGAGACAAAGCTATAGTTGATACATATAAGTGTTTTAGCTCTAGAGACTAGCAGTAACAGGATAGCAAGCAGATTTAAAAAAAGAAAAAAAGGGGACACTGGCAGAGACTTAAATGATCTTTTCAAAAAGGAAACAAGAAGATTAAATCTCAAAAAATCAGCCAAACATATACTTAAGACACACAAAACCTACTTGATCAGAGCCAGAGAGTAAATAGATCAGTATACACTACTGCATAGGAGCAGTCTGATAGACATGTATCTCCAGCCTCCTCTGACTGGTTGTCTGAATGTTAGTACAGGCCAAGGTTAATACATGAACTTTTTAAAATACGGTTTATCATACTGTCTTGAAAAAAGTGAAAGTAGTTCCCAGTTGAACACAGGACCACACCAATTAACAGGAAAGCTTACATATACAGAATCCTAATGAAAGAACAAATCAATATATATAAAAAAAAAACCTCTCCACTATAAAAAGAGGCCTCTGAAACAATCCAGCACTTACTGCAACCACAATAGAAATCCTGTTTACTCTGATACTTGTGCTATTATTTGGCCTTGAACAAAACTGTAGGTCAGTGAGGTAATGCTGGAAAAGCACTGATAAAACACATGACAAGTTCTCTTTTTAAATAATCTTAAAAGCTGCTTATAATACATACTTACCACTAAAACCTTCAGAATTAAATGATTCTGATATGAAGATTCCAGCCTGTGATTTTCTAAAATACCAACAAAATTACTGATTAGTAAACTGCAGAAGGACTTACCATACACTAGACATTGTTATAAAAGAGTAAACCAACACTTTTACTCCACCTAAAAATTACTTAACTGATAGTTTATGTGGAATAGCTACTCCAACATTTTATGGCAACATGAATTCACACTGTACCAGTACCTCACTTAATTTGTGAAGCTAATCTGATGCACAATAATGATATGCATATTTTTGGCTACAATTCTAGTATTTTTTCTAATGTAGAAGTTCTTCCTTTTACATTTTTCTCAGAAGAACAGTTTTATAACAGAAAAATCACCCACCATTCCTAACACTTAATAAAATGTGCCTAGTTATTGATTTTTCTTTGACTGAAAGCAAACGCAAAACTAAGTGGAATACATGATGAATAACAATACTATTCAAAACCAGTAACTGCTCACTAGAAATATTCCCATCTACCTCCAAGAAATTTAAATCAGACACTAAGCTGTAAAGCAACACTAGAGTACATGAAGTTGCATTACTCATTCTGAAATTACAATTTTCAGTTCATTCCAGATAAATTGCCAGAAGCTGATGTTTAAGCAAGGCTGGACACTAGCGGGGAGGAAAGGGAAATGAATGGGAGATTTCCTATTTCTTTCTGCTAGTTTGTCAGATTGTACCTTTAAAACTCTGGGTAAGCAGTAACTGAGAAGGCAGCACATTATCATGAGCTGTGTCAAACAAGGCTGAAAGGAGGGACTGTCACCTGCTGACCTTGCTCAGGACAAAACAGCAAAGTTCTCTTCTGACACAGGCATGAGATTGGACCTGACACATGGAAGATGCACTCAAGAGACTGAAGACAATTTTCACTTCTAATTTTCACTAAATGATCAGTCCTCGTGATAACTGGGTGCAAGAGGTGTGATTTAAAATAACCGATATTGTTTCCTATGCTTTGTCAGTTTAGCTGCTTAAGCCAGGTAACAGCAGAAAATATGCCAGGTGGGAGGGGAGGAAGGACAGCCAAATGAGCTCTTCATCCTATTCTCAACATGGCAGCACAAACACATTGGATAGCACAGAAAAGGCACAAGCTGCCAGTGTAGTGAGTTACATAAATACTGTTGCTGTTGAGTATGAAACATCAGCTTAAAACAAAAAATCTAGGTTAAAAAAATACTTGTGTTACTTGTTAAAGACATTTTAATCTACCTGATCAACACAGCTGGGCATTTTGCAGAAAGGCATTTTCTTGCAATATAGTGAAAAAAGAAACCAAACAGTCAATTGAAACCTAGATATTAATTTAAAAGTCATTATTTAAATGAAATCCTTGAACAGCCATAAATCAAGAAATTGCTAACTTTTGCTATTACTGCTGTCAAGTTGAATTTGCTGAGCAAATAATTTTGGCATGCATAAAAAAAGAAATCCCCTTTTTGACACTACTTTTTATTCTATCTCTGGCATCAACCTCCCTTTTGATTAATCCTTTTTAGGTTACTTCTCTGGGTCTCCAGCTTCAGTAACCTAGATGCTATCCTGTAACCTGGATGCTATATTGTGCTACTCAAACCACGTAACTCCTCATTAGCTTCATCTATTAACTTTGTCTGAAACTGACTGCAAAGGTTTCTAGAAGTGCTAAAATTCAAAATAAACACTAACATTTCATTATCCTTATGCTAGGATACAAAATATAGGCCCAAGGCCCAATCTGCTAAATAAGTCACATGCAAAGGGCAAAAATCGCAATATGTTATAGCATTACTCCACTTCTGAGAGTGCCCAGAACAAAATCTTTTGATAGGGATGGGTAATCTTAGTCTTAATTATAAGCAGCATACAGAAACACTCTCATATATATGACATTCAGTTGGTAATTTTAGATTTTGTCTCATTATATTAGTGCCTCTATCCTCTGTGCAGATTCAGCAGTAGACTAACAGTATTCAACAAAACCAGATCGTGGGTGCAAGCTGCCAGGACAGCCCGTCCTGCCATCCAGTCCTTGAGCTGCCACCCTCATGATCTCACCTTGTCCCTCTTGCCAGCACTGGAGCAAATATAGCCAGATAAAGACCTAATCAGGGAAGGGAGACTTCTGCACCAAAGGCAGAGAGAGGCTGAAGAGGCAGGCAGGATAATCCCTTCTGAAGGGATGCTAGACTCAGACCAAATTAAAACAGATGTGAAACTGCAGTCTCAGGGAACCCAAAATAAATGTAGGAAGTTTAAATGGCCATCTCTTAAACCGTAGTAAAGATCTAGCTCAGGAAATTTATTTAGCATTCCACTGAACAAGAACTCACAGTAACATATTCTACAGAGAAACAAATTCTAAACATCTGGGATTCTAACTTTAAGGCAGAAGAAACACATTTCTTACCCCACGATGTTAAGAATTCCGCAGCATACCGATAGATGCGGTTCATAATTTCAATCACAACAGCATATATGATACTGGGTACAAACAGCATCAGGCTACTGAAGGTAGACTCATTCTCTTCATGATAATCCAGAGCCCAGTTTTCCAAATCAAAGTAAATCATCATTACATATAGTGAGAAGTAGAGGCAAAGGCACACAAATGGTAAGGACACCAGATAAATCCGTAGTTGTCTCTTAATACTTGAGTACACTGGTTCTTCCCTCCCAGTTATGGGATTGATACCAAGGACACCATGGAAGCCTGGTCTTGGTTCTTCAAACTGTCGTTTCATCAGCAGCGTTCCCCAGTGGTACGTCATGATGGCGCAAATCCGCTTCCAAACCTCTAGTATCACAGTGGACCACAGCAGATTGAATGTTGCAAACATCACATATTTGTCATAGTCTTCCCATGCAAACACATAATAAGGAATCCCAATGACAGCCATTGGAATCAAAGCAAATGTGAAGTACTCTAAGAAGCCAAAGTAGAGAGCAATGGTTTCGCCAAAGTAGCATCGTATCTCATCTGCAGAGAAAAAGCAATCAGTTCAGACTACACTTTAAAATACATGCCAGTGCAATATCAAACTTGACTTTACATTTATCCCTTACCCCAAGTTTATTTTCCTAAATAACACAATGAATGGCAGGATAATCCCTTCTGAAGGCATGCTAGACTCAGACCAAATTAAAACAGATGTGAAACTGCAGTCTCAGGGAACCCAAAATAAATGTAAGAAGTTTAAATGGCCATCTCTTAAACCATAGTAAAAATCTAGCTCACAGTAACATATTCTACAGAGAAACAAATTATCTCCTGAAGCTTCTTTCTGGAATATGTACACCTGAGAAACAAATTTGTTTCAGCCTGGTTAGGGCCAAAAAGGACCAGTGGTGCTTTGCCAGCTCACAAGGAACTAAAGAAAGAGGTGAAAACTTATACTGAAATCTTAAATCTTAAACATGTCAGATAGCACACCCAGGCTGAGACATTCCCTTTAGCAGGTAACTGTTACATGAAACACACACCTGCTGCACTCACCGAAGTTCTCTGCTCAGGTGTTATAAAGACTTGAAAAGTGCAATTCTAATGGGCAAATTTCATGACAGATGTATTACATCCAAGAAAGACAGTATTTCTTTTACCTTACTGCTAATAAAAAAATGTAGGAATATTATTCAATATAATACAGAAATGGGACCACATAAGAGATAGAAATACCTAGCAAACTGAGTGTAGAATCCTGAAACCAGTTTTACCTTGCTTGGAAGATCAGATTGCTTGTATGCCACTCCTAAGTATTCACCAGCTTAACAAAATAGCCACAACAGCATGACCTCTGAACTGACACCAAAAATGTGTCTACATAACACACTAGCACATAAAATTCTCATGCACAATACCAGAATATTCTTAGGCCTTATGGTTTACAAAGCAGCACAGAAATGTTTACAACTGCCAACCAGATAAATCTCTGAAAGCAACTGGGGAAGGCAAACAGACAGAAGAACCAGCACTCCAACATGCATCTCAATCAAAAATTTATTAACAAGTAAGTTAAAATGTAGAAAATCAGCATCCTTTCACATTCCAAACACACAACATACATAACAGGGTTCCTGGGATTTACTTTGAAATTCTGTATGTATCCAAGGTCAGTCAAGAAACTATTTCTCCTGCATAAACAAGACAAGCACACAATATGACCCCTCAAACAATACTCTGGAGGAAGGCATTATCAAGCTAGATCTTGAACTTCCTGTAGCTCAGGAAAGAATTACGAGCAACCGCAAGACGTAGAGAATCAGGCAACCTTCTAAAGGTTTATTTTCTTAAAGTTAAGTTTACAGGTTTAGAATCCAGAACTTAACGGCCAAACTAAAAATTATTTTCATTTTAAGCTTATTCAGTGTGTAAAATATACTCATTTATTAATGAAAAACTTATCCAACTGGTAAAAGAGCAATGGTCTCATCTCAAGACTCTATGCTAGTTGATCAATGTGCAAATGCTGAGCTTCTGAACAGTCACTCAGCTCCAACTTGGAAACTATGACCAACGGCCTATATACAGAATTCCTGCAGTCATACACACAACTCCTGCAGCCACAGGAAATGAAATAATAGAATCATAGAATTTTCAAGGTTGGAAAAGACCTCTGAGATCATCAAGTCCAACCATCTGCCCTACAGCCCTAACCACCCAGCCATCTCCCAATCGTCTACCTGTTTATTGAACACCTCCAGGGACGGTGCCTCCCTCACCTCCCTGGGCAGCCTGTTCCAATGCCTCACCACTCTTTCTGTGAAGAAATTTTTCCTAACACCCAATCCCAACCTCCTCTGGTGCAACCAACCCTCTTTCCTCTTGTCCTATTGCTAGTCATTAGGGAGAAGAGGCCAATACCCACCTCACTTACAGCCTCCTTCAAGGTAGTTGTAGAGAGCAATGAGTTCCCTCCTCAGCCTCTTCTTCTCCAGGCTGAACAGCCCCAGCTCCCTCAGCCTCTCCTCACAAGACCCATTTTCCAGACCCCTAATCAGCCTAATTGCCCTTCTCTGCACCCTCCCCAGCACCTCCATGTCCTTCCTATACTGCAGTGCCCAAAACTGCACAGTGCTTGAGGTGCTCACCAAGGCCAAGTAGAGGGGCAGGATCACCTCCCTGTCCTTGCTGGTCACACTGTTCCTGATGCAGGCCAGGATGGTCACCTTCTTGGCCACCTGGGCACACTGCTGGGTTGTGTTCATCCAGCTGTCAATCAACACCCTCAGGTCCCTCTCTGCTGGGCAGCTCTCCAACCACTCCTGCCCAAGCCTGTAGTGCTGCTGGGGGTTGTTGTGGCTGAACGGCAGGACCCGACATTTGGCCTCATTGAAACTCATGCAATTGGCCTTGGCCCATTGATCAAACCTGTCCAGATCCCTCTGCAGAGCCTCCCTGCCCTCAAGCAGACCAACACATACACCCAGCTTAGTGTTTTCTGCAAACTTACTGAGGGTGCACTCTATCCCCTCATCCAAATCATCAATAAAGATGTTAAACAGGAATGGCCCTGTTTAAGAGAGACAGCAGTTTGCACATAGAGCATTTCACTCCAAAACAGTTGCATTGTGAGTCACTATAGCAAAAAGCTATCTTACAGCCATCTTAGAATAAAAAAAAATTAAATGAAAAGACCTCAGCGTGTCAACAAGTCTAGAAACATGGATGCTTCTTTAACCAGAGCCTAAGCCAGTCTATTGTTTCCAAGACCAGTAAAAGCAAGGCTGGGTAAAACAAGGACTGAGGTTCACAATGGCCAAAGAAATGTTTGAGGTAATATCAGAGAAGGTGAACTGCAGTGGGTTCACTGGAGATATGAAAAGGTAAACTCTTCATGAAACAACAGACTTCCTGGTATTATACTTACCTTCCACACAGAAGTTTCACTTCTATAGAGGCTACATGCTGGAGAAGATAGAAAGAACCCTTGGTCTTCTTCACACAAACTGCAGAGAAAACTTCTCCAGAAGAAACCCTGCACTTTATTTGTAGTAGAAGTGTTCACGTACCTAAAGGTTGATAGCCAACTTTCACTCGGCCATACCAGCTGTGACGGAGCTTTTTCAACTCTTCTCTATCATGCAGTGGGAAAATCTGAACTAGAATACCACTGGTCAATAATCTTCTCACTAAAAGGAAAATAATAATAATATTTTTTTTAAAAGAGGTACCTAGTACTACTTCAAAGGACAGTAGGAGAGTGAAACAGACAGAAGTAAACATGCTATACTATGTACTTAGCAAGCCTGAAGTTTGTTTGAAATAAATCTAGCATTTAAATGCTAAAAACAAATTGTCTGCATGTTAGTTAAAAATTATTGGTTATAGAGAGCAGTTCTACCTATTCCTACAAAGACTGTGCTGTCCACTGAAAGAGTGACCTTTTTACTTCCATTAACTATTCCATAGCTTTGCAATGTAATCGGTAGCAGCTTGAATTAAAAAAAAAAAAAAAAAAAAAAAAGCTACAGGTCAGAAGTGAAATGCCATGTGTAGATTTGTGGGGAATTTCATTGTCTGGCACTTGCATTTGAGCAAAGAAAGGCATAAAAAAAATCAAATTGACATAGTAAAAACATAGCACTAAACTGAAGAACCATTGTTGCATTAATTATGGGAAAGATACTAAAAATATTTTTTTAATGGCCCATCTACACTAATTTGTACATTACAACACATCTTCACTGCAAAAAAACCCAAATATTCCACAATTTATATTTAACTTTGTTATGGAAAGCAATACTACCTGTGCAGATAAACAACTAACAAACTGCTCCGAAAGCTAACACTATAGAAACATTAATAAAAAAAATAAATTCAGATACAGAAGAGGGGAGGCATTGGAAGTTTTGTGACAATTTTTTACCATTTCCCATCAGTGTCTACTTAGCATAACCAGAAAAACACCTTAGCTATATAAAAAAAATTACCACTGTAAACTGATCAGACATCTGCATTTATTTACACTGCCTGAACCACTGATATGCACAGATCTCTCTTTGATGGCCAATACTAAAGAATAAAGACACTGTCACTAGAAGGACATACAAACATTATGATAAATTCTCTGAAGAAACTGTATCATCTCTACCAATGAACTAGCTTCAGCTACCACAAAAACAGCACTAGCTCTCATTGCTTCCTTCTCCCATGAAAAGGAAGAGTTCTTGAGGCGAAGAGGAGGATAAATTAAATAAAATTAACTTCCTTTGTATTTTTAAATTTACAGCTCTGGAACAGTGTTTGTCATTTCAGCATTTTTACACAGAGGCAATCCAAATCATAGAATCATAGAATCTTAGGGGCTGGAAGGGACCTCGAAAGATCATCTAGTCCAAACCCCCTGCCAGACCAGGGTCACCTAGAGTACATCACATAGGAACGCATCCAGATGGGTTTTGAATGTCTCCAGGGAAGGAGACTCCACAACCCCCCTGGGCAGCCTGTCCCAGGGCTCTGTCACTCTTACAGTAAAAAAATTTTTTCAGATATTCACCTTGAACCTCCTATGCTCCAATTTACACCCATTACCCCTTGTCCTATCACTGGTCATCACTGAGAAAAGCCTAACTCCGTCCCCCTGACACTCACCCCTTACATATTTGTAAACATTGATGAGGTCACCCCTCAGTCTCCTTTTCTCCAAGCTAAAGAGACCCAGCTCCCTCAGCCTTTAATATATATCATTATGTATTTTTAAAAAAACAACACACAAATACTTTACATACAAAATACAAAAATAGTGGATGACATGAACATATGTGGAAATTATCCCGTTGAAAAGAATATAAGGCCAGACTTTCAGCCTCACAAAGACTCAGGATGGAAGGCCTTTGGGAGTCATCTGGTCCAACTTCCTGCTGGAAGTAGGTCCAGCTTAAATGAGGCTGCTCAGAGCCTCATCTAATGAACACCTAAAGGTCTCCCAGGACAGAGTTACCACGATCTCTCTAAAACCCTGTTCCAATATTTGACTACCCTCATTGTGAAAAACATATTCTCAATATCTATTCAGAATTTCTCTTGTTGCGCTGTGCATTCATTGTCCCTTGTCCTATCAATGTGGACCAGTGAGTGAAAAGACCAAGTTGATTTAAAACAGTGGGACTTTAATGTCTGAAGGATTTCTCTTCACTGCAGGAATATTAAGTTTTTTCACCATGAACACTATCCTACATCAACTCAGCAAGTTACAGGCAACACACTATATTGCTTACCAATTGACTTTCCTGGGTAAAGTTTTGCCTGAGGATATCCAGGGATCATTTTTTCATCCTTAGCTCTCAAATTTTCGAGTTCATGTTTGATGATATACTGACATTCTGCCATTGTAAGGAAATTGTGATTGTCATCTAAGCAAAAAAGAATGTAGTATGAAAGTGTGCAGCGCAGGAAGACTACAAATAACTATCAAAACTTATCAGAATAGGAAAAAAAAATATATATAAATTGTGTGACAATTAGTGCCACCAACATACATTAGCAAGAACTCCCCTTTTTAAAATAAACGTCTCAGGAAGCAGTTTACTCTAAGTGGCCCATATTGCTTACTGCATTTTTTAACACCTAGGTGAAATAAGAAATGAAACCACTGAAGAGACCAAGACACTCATGAAGTACTGTTTGAAAAAGGCTGAGATAGTACACGAACCAGTGTTGCATACTCCTGACCTGATGAAAGACTTCACCTTGGCATTCATCCTTTGCCAATATTAGAATTCCTACAGCTCTTTCTGCCATATAGTTGCAGAGCTATTTTCACAATGAAACCCAGTAAGACGTTAGGACAAATCTCCTTTTCTGTAAGCATTTAGGTCAAATATCACAGTATCTTGCTCTTTATTAGCCATACAACATAATGATAAGCCATCTGAGATAATCAGTTGTAGCAAAAATACAGAAATAAAGTAAACCAATGTAACACATTCCAAAAAAAGTCCCGAATTTTGAAGAGCTGCAGCAAAAAAAACTATTATCAACTCCATAAATTTATCATCAAGGAAACAGAATCTGGTTTTCTTGAGGTAACAGCCAATTGGTTATTCTTCTTCCCCCTTAGGAATAAGTACTATAGGAATGGCCCTAAATACACTAAGTAAGAAGCTAAACCAACAACAAATCTGTAACACAACGAGTAGGAATATTAGTACCACAACACAAGCCACAGGGTTTCTTTAAAAAATGACACATTTTTCACCTCATCTAAGCATGGTCAATTATTTTATCCTCTATTCATCTCTGGACAAATTATGTTAGTGTTTTAGAAAAGACAAGGAAATACAGCAAAACACAGCAGTTGGAATTCCAGATGCTACTAAAGAATCTGTTAGCAATGACAGTCAGGTTAGCATTAAGAATGTAAACACATGACAGATATAGAAATGGCACCTTTGCAACTGACAGTTCTTCTCAAGGCTTCCTAATTTCAGGAAAGCAAAGTCACAAAAGAAAATACACTGCAACAGTTACTGAACAGAGCACCAATTTTGAATCAACTGGCATCAAACAAACAACAATACTCAGCTTTAAATTCAGCAGATTCAAGAACATTTATATTGAAAATGTGGTGAAAGGTATCACTGAAACAGGCACATGAAAAGTATTATGAAGACAAAAGATAATGAGCCTTAAAACTGGCTCACAGGTGTTGATATGAAATTAAATCGCTATGTTAATTCATAACATTGATTGTTAATCCTGCATTCATGTTTATCGACAGTTTTTTCTTATCTCATTTCCAACAAGTCTTTCCAAGAAAATCTGCCATACTTGGAGCATATAAAAGCATAAAGGAAAGCACAAGCAAAAAGTGAAAGACATGAAAGAAAAAAATTAACTTCATTATATGTGTTGAATTTCCAGAGGTAAAAATGCGTGTTTTTTCATGGCTTGTTCTTCCTACTTCTGTTCACTGTCAACCATTCTGAGGAATAGAAAGACCATGAAAGATTTAACTGTGAAATTGCTCACAATCTTCAGCTACAGCTTTGCAATGACAGAAGAGCCTTACAATTGCTTACCTGCAAAATCTTTGAAAGTTTTTCTACTGCTGTATGTAAAAGTTCTCATTGAACTATCATTACATTCCTTCACCAAACCCACAGTTTCAGCTCCCAGCAACAGCCTTAAGTGGGAAGCTCCAACCAGATAAATATTTTCATCTCCATTTTCCATGGCCAATGGCTTTACCAGCAGTTGTGCACCTTTAAGGAAAGGTAAAAAAAAAAAAAAAAAAAAAAGGAAGAGAGTATATAAAAACACTAGTATTTTAGCATGCATCATATTGGACCTAGTTATCAGGAGCACTGAAGCTGTATCTTTTTAAGGGCACAAAGAATTCAAGGCTTCAACAGAACCTGGTGTGTGGTGCTCAGAATCTTGCAGGGTCACTCCCTGATTTAGCCCTGTTTCTGTGGAAGTGCTCACAGTGAACTGGAAGAAGATGGAAAGTTTGGATTTACTCCCATCATGCTCAAGTCACCTAAGCAACCAGTGCTTTGGTAAACAGTCCCACTTGTTTTAAGGAAAGCAGACTTTTAAAAACAGAAACACCTCTGACTTATCTGAAATACTGTATTTGTAAGAGCCTACAGGCTAGCAGAAATATAATTACAACCTAACATGAATTTATCAAGTGGAATTTACTTCCTGCTAACTTGAATTTTGTTCTACAACATAGTACCAAGTCTTGTGGACAGGATATTAGATGTGATGCATTTTCATTTTGACAAGGCTCACAACACTATTATAAGCAACAAAAGAAACATGCCCTAGACAATTAATATGAAAACTGGTATCAAAACTACACCATGGAAGGTATAGAAGGAGAGGTTATCGGGGTTTCACCATGAAAATGGAAGGATTCTAGAGTTCAACAGGTGTATGACCATAAGCTATTATTTTCATTAATGACTGCATTAAGAGCGTTCAGGTATTACATTTTCACAACAGCATGAAGCTCTACTCTTACATAAAATTAAGCAACTTCAGAAATGGAAAATGGAGCATGAATGACTAAGCAGTAATTAAACCAAAAATCATCTGAAAACTAGTTTTCTGTATGTCTTCATATTATACCGACAGCCAATGTGATTTCAAAGTGTTGCTGAAGATCATACTCGACTCACCTCCATTTGCTTTTTTGTCCACAATTCGCTTGGTGAACCACTTTATGGTTTCCTCTTTGGTGCCTTTTGCAAGCTCAATTACTACCAGAGGCCTGAAGTTAGCCTCAGAAGTATCCAAGAAAGACCAGCTCTCTGCCATCTTTTGAGAGCTTGATAAGTACAAAAACAAAACAAAAATGCCAATGTTAAAAAAATATTTTGCATCAAAGACACAAGACTTTACTACAGTGAGTTAGTTACACGTGTCTGTGCCTCGCAAAGTGGGAAGTGCCCATTTCCGTGGGCCTACTGAAAAGAAGAGTTTGAGTCACCTCTCCCACTGTCACTTGGGAAGATGGTAGCAGGCTTCAGTGGCATTTATGTCCTACTCTGTAAGCAGGAAAATAGTTGTTGCTATGTATCAAAGTCGTAGTGATGAGAAAGCAAATAAATACATAAAACCAAAGGAGAAACTAACACCAAAAGCAACAGACTGCAACTTCCTATAGGGTATTTATTCAGCAAATGAAAATACTGAGAAGAGAAAAGCTTCAGGGAGACCTTATTGCAATGTTCCAGTACTTAAAGGGTGGCTACCAAAAAGATGGAGATTCGCTATTTACAAGGAGTCCCATGGAAACAACAAGGGGCAATGGGCACAAGTTGCACCCCAGGGAGATTCCGATTGGACACAAGGTAAATTTTTCACCATGAGGACAATCAAACATTGGAATAGCCTCCATAGGGAAGTGGTGGATTCCCCCTCATTGGACAGTTTTAAGTCTCAGCTTGACAGGGTGCTGAGCAATGTCAAATAAATTGTAGTAGCACCTAGAAAGGTTGGACCAGATGATCCTTGAGGTCCCTTCCAACCTGGCATTCTATGATTTTATGATTAACAGGGAAGAACATTAGTCAAACAGATATCGAAAACCGGCAAGTTTCTCCTGGTAAGAGTGGGCAGACACATGATACGTTTAAGGAGGAACCTTCTCAGTTAATCTGGTGAAGCTTTAACCATATTGAGGAAGTTCATACCACCTTGGGTAGGTAAGCAGGACACGTATCATATAGATAGGCAAACTATGAACAAAGCATTTAAATGACTTGTTGAAAGATATAAACTAAATGTTCGGGTGACAAAGTCCAGCTGCAAAGTGCTGAGCATCAGCATAACGTTATATGTAAATAGTCCAAATGATCTAAGAGTCATAGAATCACTTATGTTGGAAACAGCCTTTAAGAACACTGAGTCCAGCCATTAGCCTAACATTGCCAAGTCCACCACAATGGCACTAAGCACCACATCTGCACATCTTTTAAATACCTCCAAGGAAGGTATTTATTTCCAAGGTCAACCACTTCCCTAGGCAGCCTGTTCCAGTGCCTGACAACCCTTTTGGTGAAGACATTTTTACTAATATCCAATCTAAACCTCCCTTGACACAAGTTGAAGACCATTTGCTTTCACCTATCACTTGTTACTTGGAAGAAGCGACCAACACCCACCTCACTACAACCTCCTTTCGGGTACCTGTAGAGAGCAGTAAGGTCTCCTCTCAGGCTCCTTTTCTGCAGGTTAAATAAACAGTTCCCTCAGCCACTCCTGGTAGGTCTTGTTGACACTGTGCCTTCAATGTTTATACACACGGTTCTACAGGTATCTTTATATCACGCCTCATAAAGCAACTTAGAGGTATTGATATAAAAAGATACATCTGGAAAAGAACGTTATTAGTTTTTTTAAAAAAAGTAATTAAACCAAACAAAAAACTATCATAGACTGAATTTACTGCATTTAAAACTGAAGGAAAAATTAGGGTTTGGGGTTTTTTTTGCTATTAACTTCACTGAAGAATGGATTTTACCTTCTGTCTTCAAGCAGTTTTACCCCTTCTGTTCAAAGACTGAAATTAATTAGTTTCTAAGTAGTTGCTCTAAGGATGCAGTTCAGCTTTTATGCGTTATACTTGTGGGACTCACAGAGAAATCACTATTTCCAGTGTTTCATATAAATTATCTTAAAAAAATACAGTGATACTGGAAACATATAAATATCATAATAAATCTATGTGCTACTGACAGAGCAAAAAAACTTTCAGGCCAAATTTCAATGGAGTTTTCAGTTTCACTTGCCAGTTCATAGGCATGCAATTCTGCAGCATTTGGATTTACAGCCGAGAATTCAAGTATACGTTTTTCTAAAATAAACACACTAGATTAATAAAGTATTTAAAAACATTTTAGATGAACAAGCAGAATGAATCAGACAAAATTATCAGGAACTAGGCACTGTAACTGTGATTGTCAATGATTAACTACACTGTCTTGTTAAGTCACCCTACTTTACTGAACGACTTTTCATAATCAGTTTTATGCTTTTAAAAAAGAGAATGCCTGTCACATTGTGCATATTGCCACTTCCACGGAATTAAAAAAATGAAAAAACTAGTTATTGCTAATTATATAAAGTGATATTCAGCCAGCTGTTCTATCACCCAATGACCCCTTCCCACCCAAGAAGAGAAAAGAAGGGTTGAAAAAAAAAAACAAACACCAAAAAACAACAATAAAAAACCCTAATATTAATATTAACACGGTTACAAAGTATATGACATTATGCTTGGGCCACGCAGTGTCTGCGAGCTGCACACTCGCAGGGCAGCTGGGATGTCAAAGCCTGCGAGGCCACAGCTCCCCTGGAAGTGTGACAGTCCCAACCAAGAGGAGAGCAGGCCTTGCGAGCGGGACAGGAGAGGCCCTCCAGGGATGGCAGCCGCTGAGGAGAGAGATGCCTCCCCAGGGAACCTCCAATACACAGTGAGAATTGTATTTACGGTATGGAATACCTGTGCTGGCCAGCCTGGGTCAGCTGCCCTGGCTCATGATCCAGCTCTGGCACCTGCACGACTCCCAAGTGCTCCAGGCCCTGATCACTGCGGAAACCCACACACTGCGACTTAAAACACTGTCCTATCAACTTTGCTCCCACCAAATCGGGTGCTGGTCTTCTCAAAAACGTAGCTTTTCTGAACAGAAAATTGGTTCCACGACTCTTTTACACAGCGAAACCAAAACGTTCAGTGACCACCTGAAACAGCCTGCGTGAAAAGCGTGTTACTCGGAAAACCCGGCTCCTGCCGTTTATTCAGAACCCTTGTGCTTGCTGCTCCGAGTAAGCTGCTTTGTTTTCGGGCTCATGACTTCAGAAAAGCAGCACAGGGCTGCAGCACTTCCCGCTTTCCCGCACGGCGGAGCAGGCGGCCTGACGCCTCGCTCGGGCTCCCCGGGATGCAACTCGGCCCCTTCCTCCCCATCGATGCCCAACGCACCGCACACTCGAGGTAAAACCCCTTCCGAGCCGCCGTCCCCGCAGGCACCGCACGCCCGGGGCGCTGCCCACGCCCTCCGCGCCCCGCTCAGGGAGGAGGGAGCCGGCGGCTC
>NW_009952263.1:1643593-1647539 GCF_000747805.2 Chaetura pelagica
GGGGGGGGCGCGGTGCGGGGGGTCGGTGCGGGAGGGTGGGCGCTCTGTGCGGGTGCTTGGGAGGGGGGGGTTGTTTTTTGTGCCTTTCCCGTCCGGTGCTGCCTCCTGTCAGGGCAGTTCCGCTTCTAGAGCTTGAGCTGAAGTCCCTGCGCGTCAGCCGGGTTAGTTCCGTGCCTAAGGGTTGCGCTCTGCAGGCGAAAGGAGCTGCTTTTGCGTCTGGATGCCGAGATTTTCAAAGAGAATGTTGCCCCACGCGCCGGTTTGTAGCCGAGAAGGGCGAAGTGAGTAGGGATGGCAGACGAAGAGGCTGCCTAGCAAACCACACTGCCCTGCTGGGCCTGTGGCAGGTCTCTTAAGCCATGTCCTCCCAAGATTCTGTGTTCTGGGCAGTACTGGGGCCTTCAGTGTTTCTTGCAAATTAGGTAGACCCGCAGACGTGAGCAGTGCATTGAGATCTAGAGCGATTACAGGCACTGCTCCTCGCAATTTGAAAGGTGCCAGCCGGGAGCTGCACAGTCTGCCTCTGTGGTTTATGCCACATGGGCACACACACCTGACAGCAAATGGCTCTGAGCTACCAAGAGCTGGTTTATAACAGCTTACCAGCTGAGACCAGTGTAAACCAGCTGGCTGCAAGGCAGCTTCATTGTGGCTTATCCATTGGAACTGGGGACTGACTGCAGAAAAAAGCCCCTGGTGTTAGAGGATTTTTTTAGAGCCAATGTATAGACCCCGTACAGAACAAAACGACTGCTAGAGGGTAAGCTTCATCTTTCCTCTAGCATATAGTTATTATTCAACATGCATTTTTCACTGTGTTTGGAAATACATACAGATCTAAAATTTGTGGGAAATTCGGTTTGTATTCCATAGCCAGTAAAAAATGCCAGTTTCTGGTGATTTTTTCTGTTATCTATAGCTGTCACAGTCCACTCCTCGGTGGATACGTGATGGTTTGTTTCAGCTGTGATCCCGAAGTGCAAAAATGAAATGGCAACAAGCCCAGGGAGTTTAGTTATCAACACACAAAGACTTCATTGGTCTTGCCCATAAAGCGGCATGCGATAGAAAGGAAGAAAAATAGGAAAGACGAGGTAAAAAGGGGGAGGAGGAAAGGATAAAAGCTACCACCACAGGTACAAAGGCATCCCTGTGGTCCCAAATCCAGAAGGCATTCCACTGCTGCTTCTTTGATCATCGTGATCTCTCGCTGGGGAAGATCTTCCAAGTTCGGTTACTAAGGAACCATCTTTTATTCTGGGTAGCACATCTTGCTCCTCCTTGGACCCACCTCCACTCCACCTCTATCCCGTGGAAATGTGCCAGTCTCCACCTGTCTGGAGTGAGGCTTCCATGCATGCCTAGGGAAGAGCACCTGAGGCATGGCCAGCTTTGGAGGCAGGTAGCTTCTTACCAGGAGGTGTGTTTTTGTTTTATAATAACATTATAATGAGGAGAGTTCAACTGAGGCTTCATCGGTGTTGGCACAGCAAGCACGATCCATCTTCCTGGACAGCAGTTCTTCCCTTTGCTCCTCCAGTAGAATAGACCCGTACCAGGCACCAGCACTGTCCGTACCTCAGCCTGTTCTCCATGTTTCTGCATCTGCAAGCCAGTTCAGCAAGCCACTGCAAACTCATGTCGAGATGTTAGTCCAGATTTTGGGGTCTAGTCACTGATGACACTGTTGAGACGATACCCATCCTCTGTTTGACTCTTACAACAGCCAATGAAGCAAGCACCCCAGAAAATGGAGATATGTAAATACTTGAAATTCAGGCACTAGACACTGCAGTAGAGACTAGCAGACAAACACAGTGTGTGTCATCTAGTTTTGGGCAGAATGTATCAGTCAGACTTCTTAAAATGTGTCTCAGTCTTGTCCAGCTCCCAGTGGCCTAACCATATAGTTACTCAGCACTGAGTTTTTCTGACTGTGAAAACTCTCACTTCCAGAAGAGATAAATGTGGCAATAACAGACATGGGTTTAACACACGGTGGTTTTTCTGACACACGTTATTCTTGTGGTTTGCATGTTGCAAGTCTCCACTTTCAATGTATCTTCTAACTAGCCACAATATCTTCACAGGCTTTCGTCTCTGTCTTTTAGGAGCCCCCAGCCTGACATCTTCATTCTGCCAGTGATTTACGAAAAATCCTTTAGAAACCATCTCTGACACCTTCATCACTTCTGAGCTTTCAATGGGGACTTGTCATTATCCAATTACTTTGGCTCTCTGCATAAAGCCATTCAAGATCAATGTCTTTTCTTGTATCAAATTAATTGTCATATTGGATAGGGTCATTGAATGTCAACATTCCTTGATGGGAATGTCATATTTCCTCAATGTCATTTATCCACTAGGTGTCACATTCTTGCTATGCAATGAATTCTTAACTGTTAGACTTTTATTTCTAAAAGGCTGGCCTTTTGCTAACCATGCATAAAGGTTAGCACATAATCCCATGTTCACAAAAGGAAAATAGGAATCATAAGTAGATGGTGGATGTGTCTACAGAGTAATGTGCATTACACATACACTGCTGGCACAGTGGGAACAGTCGGAGCACAATTACAAAACGTAAGTTACCTTGTGCCAAGCACAGTGCTGTAGTGACTAGACATTTTCCATTAGCAGGATCAGGTATGCCCACCCTAAATTGCAAACTGCACTATCACTGTAGCTAAATATAAATCCCATGCTTGTAACCATTTGCTACTGTAGTCCAGTCTTGTGATTCTGTTAGCTGATTATATAATTTTCATGGTCTGTCTCTGCCAGTCACAATGCAGACTGTAGCCAGAGTATAGTGGATGAGCAGGGAAAAAAGAAAAAAGAAAAAAATTAAAAGTTAACCTTCTTCTCCCTGAATTATTAACTAGCTCAGTAGTTAATTAAATTAACAAGCCATTAACCTACTGTGAAGTGAAATTCTCTTTTAAACCTAGATTAAACTCTGCTGACATTTTGGGTGTAGTTCAGTGCCTAGCTAAGCCCATCCAGCCTCATAGCTACTAGAAGGGTGACACTCACTCCCAGTCCACTATTACCATTTCCTTCTCCTTGTGCCCTCATTGCCAACTCTTAGGCTCTGCCCGATACTTGCACGAGCTCTAGTGCTCACCACATTCTTCTCCAAGCCTGTTAAATTTATCAGCTCCACAGAAAACTATGCCTTTTTGGCTGGTTTTGCTTGGTTTTATTTTAGTGATTTAGTGATAGACATATGCATAGTATGACAACCCTGCTTTATATAGTTTCATAAATGAGAATACTATTGTCTCTTATCTGAAGTCACACATAATAGTAGTCACTGTCTTAAGATTTACCTTTGTCTTGGTTTTGAGGCATACTGGAACATGGTGTTATTATAAAAGTAAGGAGCAATTAAAAGTAAAAATATGCTTTCAATTCATAACCTAATGGCATATTGGTTTGGGTGTAAAATGGATAATGGCACAGCTAAAGTTTAAGGCTAACTGGGTAATTACATTACATTACATTTTTTGTAATTATATTTAAATTGAGGTATTTATCAGAGTAAGTTATAGTGACATTTTCTGAATCTTCAGTGGCGGTTTTGATCAGATTATACAGGATCTTTCCAACAGTGTAATAAATGTTACTGATTTTTTTCCAGCCTCCTGCAAATGGAGGGGAAAATATTTTTTTGTGTCACACCTGGCACAATTTTTACATCCTGCCCAGAATTTTCACATAAATTTGTGCATTTTTCAGACAGTCCAAACATTGTTGGTGTGAAAGTGTGGAAGCTTTGAGTCATAAACACTGAACAATGAAGCTGATCAATTTTAATATGTAAGTTACAAGGAAGACATGTCTCTTCCATTTCACACAGTGTCTAGCTGTTTAGAAATATCTAGTTTTAGCTCAGGTATCTATTCCCAAATTAGCTAATCAAAGAGCAGAAAACCTTGCCCTG
>NW_009952263.1:1647757-1665494 GCF_000747805.2 Chaetura pelagica
CTGAACAAAATGGAAGCAGCATAAAAAGAGGAGGATCAGCCTGCCTAAGCCTGGAAGACTCAAGAGAAACTACTCTGAAATTACTACCTAAAAAGAGGCAGATAAAATGTAAAACATCTGCATAAGATGTTAATTATAATTTATACATTAACGAAAGGGAAGTGAATTAAAAGTCATCAAGATCCAGAGTTCATTGCACCTGGGCAGAACATACTTGGTCTATTTGTTAGTCCATGGCTAGAAACAGCACTGTGCAGTCAATTAGCAAAATTTAAAACATGTTAAGAAAATGTGCAGAGACTGGATTAATTGATAGCCATGATGCTATGACTAGGGCTGTGCCTCCCAGAGGTCCCTGACTACACCATCTGATGCAGCCTTTCAGCAGATTGTGTTTTTCAAAGAGTTGTTTTAATGATACCTCTGCCCAGATTCTGCAACTGAAGGAAGATGATGCTAACTCTTGGCTAGGCTGCTAAATTATGATCATAGCAGAAAGAGCTTAACCAAGGTTTGGGAGAGGCAAGTGCAGGAGTTCTGTAATCAGTAAAAGTCCTTCCAGCCACTACCTTCAAAGTAAGACTCGCTGAAGATAAGGATGTGATAAATCCCCTTACAGTCCTGCTCTGAGGGCTCTGAATTATGAATGGGAATGGCTGTAGGAGGGCTGGAGAAGTTAATTATTCCTGTTATCTTTCACTCCTTGTGCCTGAATTCAGCTCATGTTCAGCTGCTGGGCAACCACAGCTAGGGGCTTTAAGGCAAACCAGAATGAGAGAGCAGGAACACCATCAGCCATTCCAAATTACACCAGATGTGCACATGGTGGGTTTTATTGTGCTTCATGAAGTGCTTCATGAAGTACTTCATGTGTTCTTAAAGACAACTTCATGAAAGTATCTATATAAAATACAGATGCCACATTTTTACTTTATACGGTCTGTTTTTCTCTAACTTTTTAACTAATTATTATAAAAAGATGAGTTGTGTAAGTTTTCCTAACTGATTCTTCAAACTGTCATAAATTTATTTCTCTAGGGAAGTCCACTGGCGTATCCAGTGAGGCAAGGGCTGTAGCACTGACATACTGCTGGCAAAACAATAATAGGTTTGACAGCCTTCCAACAGTTCTAAATCTAAAAACTCTGAGATCTGTTTTCCTTTCATGCAGTATACATTGTTGTGTTGTAGGATACATTTGCAAGTCTGTGTATAATTTCTTTGTTTATTTACTATGCCCCAGTATGAATGTACATCTGTTCACTTGACTGCTCTCACCATTTCTTGGAAAATGACAAAACAAGTCCAAACCATTGAACTACAGATACCCTATTAGTTGCTAACCCTGTTAGTTGCTATTTCTAAGGGCCCAAGGTTCTCATCATTACTGATGTCAGTCTAGTTTACATACTACTTTTACATCCTCAGAAACACGGCTTTGCCTTCATTTTCAGATGACCCCCAATTGATCCATACAGGTATATACTGATCCAGGACTCCAAAACAGAAATTAAAATGGCAATCCTTGAATAAATCACTCTTCATTTTTTTATCAAAATACAAATGTGATCACTGAACTTTGCAGAAGTATGAAAGTTGTCCCCTTAGAAACCAACAACACCAAGAACAAAATCCCGAAGTCATGAAAATAGTACCATTTGAAATAATCAGTGGAATAATGCAAAGCATCACTAAAGCTATTAAAGAAAACTTGGATGAATCAAAAGAGAAAGTCTTTTGTTGTGATGTCTTCTTACAGGGCTGGCAAGCAAAGTACTGACAGAACGAGGAGGTGTGCATATGCTATTGTTAAAAGACTGCATGTGCCAATCTAGTTCAATATGTACTTTTGGTAGCTAGTTGGTTCCTTGAATGCAAAGTCTGGTACATTTTGTCACCATCTGAATCCACGTGGGTCCCACTGCTGTCAGAAAACGTTCAAAGCATGTGGTAATAAATTCATATGGTATATTCTGTCAGTTCAGGGGAACACAGGGCACTCTGAGTCAAACTGAAAAAGTGTTTAACCTGACCTGTCTGCTATAGTCATACATTACGAAATACCACAGGCATAATATTTGTAAATTTAAATACATTTTCTATAAATTCTAATTAGAGACTAGTATATTCATTAATATTAAGCGGTCCACTTAAAATTTTGTACTATAAGTCTAACAGAAAAACCTTGATTTTATCAAGAACATTGAATTTGTCTTTCATTTCTGTGGTGTATAATTTTATAATCTGATTTGAAGAACACTCAGATGTATCAAAACTAATTTTAGAATGTCTTTATTTTAGTGAAAATCCACTCCAATCAACAATTGAATCCTATTCTGCTCTCCTCATTTAGTTCATTTTGAAGCAGAAGTCTAGTGTTTCCAAGATGGTATGGCAGAAAAGTGTAGTATTTTGCCCCATTTCAATCCACAGAAGGGACTGCTCTTTTGTGCTACGGTACTATGGTGAAATAAGCTAAGCAAAACATTAAATTAAAAAAGGATTCTCCATTCTTAATATCAAATGTCAAGTCAAGTGAAAGTCAAGAAAAGATCAGAAGTTAATATTGCCCTTAAAAATCTTTTTCCTGGGGGGTTCAAAGCCCTGCACTGAAAACAGAGCACAGGATGCAAGTTCCATTTGGGATTTCTTTCTTTTTCAGGAAAAATGAAATTGTATTTTGGTATTATGTTACATAACCCAGAGTTTGTGTTCCCTTCAGGTTTAATGAGAGTGACAGATGTTTGGGTACAGACAATCCCAGTTATCCAGCATGGGGGTGAGTGGGTGTATTTAAAGCTATATGTGAGTCACAGTGAGCCCCAACAGTATCCCAAGTAATACCCTGTAACTCCAGGGAACAGAATGCTTCATACATTACTGCAGTATTGGGGTGGATGGAGGCTCTACAGGATGACTATGGACAAAGGCTCTTGAGCCATGCATCACAGGTGCACACCCTGGCCACATCGGAATACACAGCATGAACACGCTGCCCCCGAGGTCATATAACACAGGCAGCCTCTCTGGGCTGGCATACACAACTGCATGGACCAGCAGTGGAGGCAGAGAGGTACATGTTTCTTGACTGTTAGAGACAGCCAGAGCTTCTGGCACATGGGACTGAAGACTAAGAGAAGTCACAGTGCTGTTAATAATAGCACAAGTTCCCTGTATTACAGCAGGGAACTAGACAGTGAAGGCTAATGTTGAGATGTGGGAGGATTAAATCATTCATTACTTTATTAAATCTACACCTGCAACAGTATCTATGATTCTCACTTAACTGTGAGAGACCTTGTCAGCTCTTCTGGGCACTCTGCAAATGCTGGGAAATACTGGTGACTGTCAGCACTTACTTATGTTGTCACCCTGATACTGGAAGCCTACCAACAAAAGTAAGAAGCAGGGCTAGTTCAGTGTCCCAGCTGAGACAGGTTGTCTGAATTGAAATCCCACCTCCAGACTAAGTGAGATGGTTTCAGGTGTCCACAAGTAGTCACCATGCTGGTGTAAGTGCACAGGTACAGGCTGAAAGGCTGCCCCTAGTGGTATCTGACAAGTGTGTTCAGATGGTTCTTCACATGCCAGATACATGGGACCTGCTGGAAATTAGGATCTTTGTGTGTCTGGAAATGTGGACCTGTGCAACAACTGGTAGAACAGGCTATTCTGGGCCTCTTCCTGCTTAATACAGTTGTGTGCTCTGAAACCTCTGAGAATGTACACAGTTGCAAACATTTATCAATTCAGTGAAGTTTGAAACTCACACTAACCTAGGTTTGAAACAGTCAAATCTAAAAGATTCTGGGCACATAACATTATTAAAAGCAGGGAGATGGCTAAATGGCAGAATTAGGGTAAATACTGGCAATATGAGACAATGTCATTACTGTACCTCACACTGAGGGTAGTCATCCTCATGCCAACAGTGACATACTGTGCTGTAAGACTATAGATATCAATATCATCCAGCCAGAAGAAAGATGTTGTGAATATACTTAGGTTTTCCATAACACTTTCTTAGCCAACTGCTGATATGAAGAAATACTGAGTTATCAGATACATTGGATTTTTTCCTTAATCACTAACAAAGTAATCAAACACATATTCCTTTCTGACATTTTTCAAGAGGATAGTAAGATTCAAAGGTGAATGGCATTTTGCCTGCAAATAACAACATTTGTGCCATATTTAGTTAAATAGTTGTCCTAGTTTGAGCCAGGACTAAGCCTGTTTTCCTTTCACTGATTTTTTTTTTCCCCCTTCAGTAACCTTTCTTTTAACTAGTAGCAGAGTGTTCCAACTAAGACTGATAATGGTGGAATGTTTTTCTAACTGCTGGGGCTTCAAGGCCGCACCTTCACTCTGCTGGCTCAGACCCTACGGGGAGATCTATGACCCCCCTGTAGGAGGCTGAGTTAGACAGACAGCAAAGCTGGCCAGAGATATTCCATTCCATATATCTACGTGAGCTCAGAGGAAGGTCAGAGATCACAGAAGGCAACTTCCTTCCTGTTTCTTCTTCCCTTCTCTTCCATCCATGGCCGGCATCCGGGGAGGCCTCTGTCCATCCATCACCATCGACCCCCAGGCTCAAGCCCTCCTGACCCTCATCACTCTGTGCTTTCTCCAGCAGCAGCTCCCGGATTGTTTGGGACTGTTCCCAGCTCAGGAGAGTGCTCTGGGAGTTGCTGGGGGTGGGGGAAGGCAAGAGGCTTTTGCACATATCTGTATATATGAACATATATTATATGAACATATTTGTATATAATTGTATATATTTTCTTATATCATTAGTGTTTAATTAAAGCTGTGTAGTTTAGTTTTCAATCCAGAAAGTCTCCTTTTCTCTCTCTCCTTCCCTACCTGGGTGAGAAGGGGAGGAGATTGAGAGCATTGTTGTCAAACCTGAATCAAATGGTGACAACAGTCTTTCAGGAGGTCTCAATATAGCCTTGGGATTTTGTTGTATGGCCAAATTAGTGCTGTGTGATAAATAATAAGAAAACATGGTAAGTTTGCCCATTTTTTTAACATCAATCTAAAAGATGCAGACCTCTTATGGCATGATGTAATATTATTTGTGTAATATTATTTTAATCATTTTTTATCAATGGAGATTTTACATTATATTATAGATATTAATATCTTCCTGGGTTTTGTTATCTAGATCTGTAATTTTTTTTTCATTATTCTTTCTTTGCCATGGAGTAGTTGCATTTAATAGTTAATTTATTTTCTACTGTGTGATTATTCAATCTCTGAGGGATGTAGTTGATAATAAAGCTAGTTCACCAATTTGCTTTTTTAATTTCAAGTCATATACATTTATTTGCTATTTCAAATGTACATATTTGGTACAGGACAGTTTCAACAGCATCTGAACTTACCTAAATAAGGAGAAAAATGGTAAAGAAATTATAGTTCCTTAAAAGACCAGAACAAACAATACATTAGCATTTAACTGACCTTTATTAAAATTTCTTCTATACTAGATACAAAAATCAAGTAAAAATTTAATCTGAGTAATGTATCCAGTACTGTACCCTATATATACAGTGTGGAATCTGCCCTTGCATAACTCACATACATGACTTTTTAATGTGATTTATTTGTATTGACTCCACTAAGTTCAGCACATGTAACTGAAGTATACACTTCTGTATCCTTGGGGTACTTACATCAGTGCTCTGACACTTCTAGGTGAGGAACTGGCTCCCCAGAGAGGTTCCTCCACACTTCTGTTTCCTGAAGGAGTGTCAGTGAGGGCCCCCCAGGTGACCTTTCTGCTGCCACTCACAGAAATCATTTGCATCATCTAGTGCCACTTGACACACCCTTGGGTATCAAAGACAACTGCAGAGGCTGGCAGATACACCCAGGACTTATAATAGGTCTGCAGCTTTCTGAAGCAACAACTGGAGGACAGGAGAGATAAACCACATAGCTACTAGAATGGTAGGAGATAGCTATGTTTAGGCAGCTTATTTAGCTTTTTGCTTCTCTAGTTAGGTGGGCAGTTTTTTCTTTTCCTTGAGAGAACAATGTTCTGCATCAGCCTCAAAAGCCAACAGTTCTTTATGGAATAAGCTACCTATCAAGAACATAATAATAGTATATACATTATATATTTTTATTGTTAACAAGCATATGCATTAATTTTCTTTCACACAGCCTACGGTAATGTCTTAATACAAGTAACATCTAGTAATGTTAATAAATGGGATGTCCAAGTACTTACTTCTGAGCCTTCCTGTTGTACATTTTTTTCAGCTTCCAGCAACCAATGACCAAAAGGTTGAGACGGGGGTTGCATCTGCCTGCCATCTTCACTCCCTTTTTTATACTACTGGCTCTTCATCTCCAACAGCCTCACATTCCACTATTTCTGTTACATGAAAAAGTACTTCCTTCTGTTTTGGTGGGGGTTTTGTGGTTTCAGGTTTTTTGGTTGTTTTGTTGTTTGTTTTTTTTTAATCTGCTATGTAATTCACAGGATACACCAATTCTTGTATTGTGAGAGTATGTGAATGCTTACTTCTTGTTTACCTTTCCATACCATCCATCACTTTAAAGATTTTTTCTTGTGCTGTTTTCCATTGTCACTCTTTTAGGCCAAGAATTCTAACCTATTTAACTTCTCCACACATGGTAGCTACTCACTTTGCCACCCTTCATCATTTTCTTGTTCTAATCTACTAAATCTTTTACAAAATGGTCTAAGCAAAACTTCAGTCCAAATTAAAATGCTTTAGTTTATTCCTGTTGTGTCCTGTTGTATACTTTTGCTAGCCCACGACTAAAACAAAAATATGAGTTCATTAAACTTGCAGCTACACTGCACATACAAAAAGGAAATTTAGTATCTCCCTGTTTTTCTGTAAATACTGGTATTCTAATAAGTTATGTAGTGATTTGCCTTAGCCTGGCACAATGGTGTCACTTTTGTAACTAAAGAAAAGCAAGAATAGCAAGCTATTCCATGTTACACAGGTTATACTGAACACAGAACCACAGATCTGCCATCAAAGACAGAAGTTCTGCTGAAACCAAGGTGCCAGACAAACCAAATACGTTTTAAAACCTGAAAAAATATTCAATAACAATCCATTTGTATTGCCCAAAGCACAGAAAAAAAGCGAGAAGAAACCAAGTGTCTCACCTAGAAGAGAGAAGCGTATCCAAGCAACAGCATTAAGACTCAAAAGAAATAGGTCATGTGAAGAGAAGCACTAAATTTAGTAATAAAATGTATATTCAGCAGCAAAGATAAAGAAAGGCTAGTGAAATTACTTCAATATCAAGAAAAATGGGGGAAAAAAAAAGAAAAATTTGATCAGAACATTTTCTGAAGCTGGAAGACATTTGAGCTCTGCATTTGGTTGCAACAGGGCAACTGAAAAGAAATTTCATTACAATTAAGTGACTTAAATTTGTATGAAACATAAAATAATTGAAATCAGATTTTGGTCCAGTATTTTACTTTTTATCAGCATTATCCCAGAAGTTTGCTAAGAGCTCTAGTTGATTTGGTCTCTGTGCACATGCAGATGGAAGTCATGATGTGTCAAGAAGTTGGTATAAAAACACAATGGTAAAACCTTTACTGACATCACAGGGTCTTGCAGGCAGCCATTAGGATTTGCTTTTGATTCTAATTAGATCAGTAACAGAACTCCCCTACATCACACAGAACCATATGCTTGATGTAACGAAAAGGTGTCACTGCAGCTGCCACTGGGATCTAGGTAGTTCAGCTGAAGAACTTGTTCACCAAGGAGCTTATACCTGGAGGTGCGAGTGACAGCTAGCTGTCGTGAGGCACAGATGTGGTAATACTGAAAGAATAATTCTTCCATAACGAATTAGGAAAAAAAACTACACTCTTTTCCTCCCCAAAGGATTTTTCCTCCATTTCAGAGACTGTCTCGTTAAATACTTGAACACTCATGGATAGCATTAGTTGTAATGCTGGAGTTTCTGCCACCTCAGATGCACCAACTCTGCCATTCATAAGGAGCCATTACTTCCGTGCTGAACAGCAGGTTTTCCCACCTTTGGCAAACTCTGAACTCTGTGAGCAGTCCCTGCCCAACACAGAGGCAGCCACGATAGACAGCAGCTGTGGGACAGCTGGAACTAAGAGACTCAAGAGCATCCAGAAAAGGAAAGGGCTGCTTCTGTGAGCAGCAGGGTCACTGATCCTTTCCTTCTATTTAGCTCAAAACTCAGCAGGATCTGTGCTCCAGGGGTCTCTGTCTCTCACTGCAATAGTTCAGCACCATTCTGTTGCTGTGGGAAGCAGCACTTCCAAAGCCAGCCCTCTCTAAAAGTGCTACAGGAAATACCAGTGGGAGAAAGAGACCTTTTCCCTCAGAAGTGATAGTGTGCTTTCATTCAGAGGGAAAAAAAGACATAAATGCAGCATGCATTCTGCCATAACCTGCAGCACTTTGAACACCAAGATTACATAAATACATATTTAATATAAATGTGATCTATAGATTGCTGTCTCTGTGAGTAGCCACTGACTTCGCTTTGTGAGCAGTGCTGAAAATAGTGGGCAGAACAGAATTATCTAATCGTGCTAAACTGGCCATTACTTATCAATAACTGACACAGAAAAAAATACTGGTTGAAATCTGGACAAGAATGACAAGACTGGGTTAGGAACTAAGATACATGCTATAAATGGTAGTACTTTGGGTTGAATGCAAATGCAAAGGTTGAGGATAGTTTGGAAGGACAGTGTGTATCTGTGTGTCATTATCACCCAGCAAGCAAATGGAAAAAAATCACACAGAGCAAGAGAAGCAATAGTAGTATGTCACGAAGAGAAAGGAAAAAGAGCTAACTATAAGCAGACAACCTGCCTCGTGCTGTTTGATTCTTCTTCTTTCCAGGGAAATGGGACTTCGTGTACATTTCTTGTAAATGAAAACAGTGCATCACAGACATAACTGGGTTCTCTGTCACTGAGTTCCCTAATTTAAAAAAAAAAAACAATTCAAAAGAATGAATCTGCCAAGTGACAAAGGCTACAAAAGAGAAAAAAAAACCCACAACTTTTAAACTGAGTTTAAGCAGTTATGCATCTTGACACTACCTTACAAAACTTACCTTTATGTTAAAAAGGTCAAACTCCAAGGAGGTATTTTCTACTCTATTGCTACTTACTACTGTTATTTTTTACCAGCTAGAATCAATACAAATAACAAATATTTCCTTTTGTCTTATTGAGCTCTAATGATTTATTATTAAGAGAACAAAAGAAGAACAATTTATCTTAAAAGAAGAAACAATTTAAAAAAACTGTAACCAAACATGTTTCTAGACTTTAAATATTGCTTTCAATATTCTCTTCATAAACACAAAGATGTTACAAGTTATTATTTTTTACTCCTGTTGTATACATAAATAACTGGGCCCAACATGACTGGAAAGCTATCAGTTATTTTTATGAATCTAGTTGAAAAAATTAAGCATTTACTATTTTATTTCACATACAGAGAAGTTTTAAAAATAACTTTTTTTTTACCAAAAAAAACCAACCCAAAAAACCCAAAACAAACAAACCTGCAGCAGGAAATAATTTATCCAGAGTAATGACTAGAAATTCTCAGGTTTGGAGTTTACCAGATGCCAAGTACAATACCTACAAGTGACTTCCTGTGTTCACCTGTAGCAGATGTTTGGAGGTTGTTGACCAGTTGTATATTACAACATAAGTTTTAAGGTTAAAAAAGACAGATGTAGCTTTATGTAAAAAGAAAACATTGCATAAGTGTTTATTTACAACCAGCAGAGTTAGGATGAGATCAGGTTTACACCAGAGAAGTTGCACTATGTTTCATTGGTAAATGAACTTAAGTAGGAACAGGATCATGAGGAGGATAACATAGCATTGAAGGGTCCTCAGAAAGTCATACCGACAGCCTCCCTGCCTCCAGGCAGCTCCACTACATCTACTTAACTTCTGTTTATGGAAGGTATGTACATAGCCTGTTCTTAAAGACCTCAATGACACTAAGCCAAAGGTTTGGCCCTAGCCAAACCACTGGTAATTTTTTTACAGTACCGCTACCCTTGAAAAACATTTGTCCTAATGCTTAACCTTAAATATCCTGGTTGCAATTTCTGCTCCTAGTGGACATAGAAAACAGGTTATTCCCATTTCTTCAGTAACTTCTCACATACTTGTGGACTGTTGTCATTCTGCCACTCATCTTTGTCTTCCCTAATTAACCAATCTGAAATAATTCAGTATTTCCTCTAGGCCCCTTGACGTTTTGGTTGCTCTGCAGGTGGTCCAGATCCTTCCTCACATGCAACATCCAAAACTAACTTTACAACTACTAAGCAAAGCAGAATTCCTTGCCAAGTCTTGCAAACTCTGATCATCATAATACATCTGTCACCGTTTGACTCAGGTTTGACAACAATGCTCTCGATCCCCTCCCAGCCAGGTAGGGAAGGAGAGAGAGAAAAAGAGAGAGACTTGGCTGGATTGAAAACTAAACTACACAGCTGTAAATAAACACTAATGATAAAAGAAAATATATACAATTATATACAAATGTGTTCAGCAAATGTACAAAGCCCTTATTGCCTCCCCTCACCCCCAACAACTCCCACAGCATCTCCTGAGCTGCCAAGAGTCCCAAAAAGTTCCATACTGCTGCTGGAGAGCAGAGTGATGAGAGTCAGGAGAGCTTGAGCCTGGGGGTTGATGGTGATGGATGGACGGAGTCTTCCCTGGACACCAGCCATGGACGGAAGAGAAGGAAAGAAGAAGCAGGAAGGAAGTTGTCTTCTGTGATCTCTGAGCTTACGTAGATATATGGAATGGAATATTTCTGGCCAGCTTTGCTGTCTGTCTAATTCAGCCTCCTATGGGGGGGGTCATAGATCTCCCCATAGTGTCTGAGCTGGCAGAGTGAAGGTGTGACCTTGAAGACCCAGCAGTTAGAAAAACATTCCACTATTATCAGTCTTAGTTGGAACACTGCTACTAGTCCAAAGAAAGGTTACTGAAGGGAAAAAAAAAAAAAAAATCAGTAAAAGGAAAATTGGCTTAATCCTGGCTCAAACCAGGACAACATCCCAGCATGACACTGATCTTTTCTTGCAATAACAACCCATGGTTGACTCTTACTTCACAGTCAGAGAACACTTTCTTTCACATAAAATTAGTGGGCTTCTAGAGTGATGTAGGGTTCTTATTTTGCTTGCTAGTTGCATTTAATTTCATTCTTATGCCTTTTGTAAGTTTTTTTCCTCCATGTTTTGTTATACTTTTATTTTCAGCCCTCACAGCTTAGTCTGCTTTCACCTTCCCTGGAGATTTCTCTTGAGTGATTTAGCGAAGCTGGTTTCCTAACTACAGTTGCTGACTTCCCTTAACAATGAAAACCTGTGCTTCTGCTCTTAATATTATACCTTTAAAGAACTAGCAACTCCTGTGAATTCACTTTTCTGTTCACCTGTTAAACAAGCTTCCCAGGGTACCCCTACCTTCCAATTTTTCAAGTTCACTGAAGGTTGCCATTCAGAATTTCATGGTGTTTACATTTATCCTACTCCTTGTTTTGGTGTTACAGATCACTAACTAAATGTGCTGTTTCATAGACAGTTTCATCTAATGTTCAGCCTGACCTTTTCAACTAGTTGCTTCTTACTGGTTGTACTAAAAACTAGAACTGTCTCTTCGCTAGGTGTGCACTTCTCCAAGAAGCCTGGAAGCCTCACCTGTCTCCAGCTTGTGTTCATGCAGGTATACGCTCACAGTTGAGGAACAGAAGACAGAAGGTTGTGGCACAGGGACACTGCTTAAAATAGACATCCTGTCTCATGCAGCTGAATATCTCACTGGCATGGGTTCTCAAAGCTAGCACATATACACAGGCAGGCATAGTCACAGTTCCTATGAAGGGAGCACCCCTCCACCCACCTGAAAACATGAGCCACTCTCCCCAGCCACTCATGTATCCAGGAGGGAATTTCAGGTTAATCAGATGTGAGTCATGCACTCTGAAATAGCCAAGTATGACAAGATGGAAGTTCTGGCTAGGAACACAGCTTGTCACAGCCACAGCTGTTGCTGGCACTGATACATCCATAATGATGTATAGGCACCTCTCTTTACAGTTCACTCGCTTCTTTGAGAACTTAAACGTCTCTTAGCCTCCCTGTAGCTGACTCTTGCACACAGAAAGTTACACAATTTCCCATTGCAACTGCTGTGGGCGCTGTTTCAAAACTGTGCTACAGGGGCTCTGAGGTGCAAACCCACTCTGAGATGTTTTAAGTAACAACACAGTCAGGACTGGTATTTACTTTGCTTACATTATAGGGCCCTGGTGAAGTAACCAGTGAAACTTTTCTTGCAGCTCCTGAACTGTACCTCTTTTATTCAAGTGTCAGACTCACAGAGACTCTTGTTTGCCTCACCCATTCACTCCAGGACTGTCCCTTCGCAGTCATGGCCACAATGCTATATAGGTTTCCCAGTCCACAGGCAGCTTGCTCCCAGTGCAGGATCAGACATGAGTCTTAGAAGATACACAAGAAGGCTTGTTCTCCTGCACAGCAAGAAAGTAAAAGAACAAGAGACTGAGACAGATTTCTTCCCTATGCAGAGCAGGCCTCAGGCAAGAAGACCATAGCAAAACACCAGCCTTACTTTGAGTAGGGTCTCCGGATCACCAACATCTCTCACAGCTTCCATGACTTTGGGTATCTGTAGAAACAGCCTCCTTATGCTCACCAGAGGAAGAGTCATGTCAGCTGGGACATGGGCAAAATTCATGTGAAGGAGGACCTCCAAATAGTTGAACACTTCCTGGACAACCTATACTGATTTTAAACTCCTTTCCCACACCCAAATATGTCTAGGAAACAGGGTAACATGAGCAGTCACACTGGGAACATAACAAGCATGCTGTCATTGGTCTCAGACTTCTACTCCAGCTTGGAGGGGAGCACCTGACATAGCAGGAAAACTCACTCACCATTCATATGCTAAGCAATGAAACTGTTCCATTTGCCAGTTGCTTTTTGCTTAGAGGCATGCAGCTTCTCCCCTCTTGCCAATACTTGTTTGGACCCAATCCCACACACTCTGGCAGCTCCCTACAGCTCACCCTGCAGCACTTCCACTCTTCCCCCCTTCTAGAACACTGCCCAATGGGCTATACTATCATGAGATCACCTCCAAACAATGCTCTGATAATGTGTATCTCCAGGCTGTACCAACGAATGACATGCTCAGCCACAACTAGCTCCAACACCTGTAGCTTCAGACCCTGCGACAGCTGACAAACATTAGGCTTTTCTCCTGAATAGGCATGGTAGATAGCTAAGTCCTCCCATGACAGCAAGGCATGGATAGGAGATCCTACTGACATCCTATCATGGGTGGCTTCCTCTTCCCATCATGAACAGGTTAATCTGCAGAAATCAACCAGTTTTATTCTGCTTTTTCCCTGTTATCCTGAGTCCCTGCAAAATGTCAAAAAAAGGTGGCTCTCCTTTTTGACCTGGTCTACCTGGGATACAAGGCTCAAGTTTTCACCTGGAACTGAACTAAAACAGAGAACATGTGGAGCAGACGTTCAGAGGAAAAGGATCTGCAAGAACAAGAAACAATGGGCCTGCAGGGGCTGTATGGTATTAACTATGGGCTTGCTGAAGCACCACGGGGATGCAGCTGATGTGAGCCCATTTGTTTGTGAGCTGGGGTGCCTTAGCTTCTGCTACCAAATCAGAATAGGCATGGTATATGATGCTCCCTTCACTAAGCTGCTGGTTTTATCACTTTCATATAAATAACAAGCATAAACAATCTTTTCCCTTAGTCTGTACATGCTTGGCCTGGTCAGCCTTCTCAGTGATTTTTGCTCAGACTGATTTTAGAAATCAATTTGTGATGCAGTTTGGAGAAGTAGTTCACTAAGTGGGTTGTTATAAAATATGTGGGTGACGAGCACTACTGCTCTCTTTCCATGTTTCAGTAAGTCACATCCTCTAGCTGATGAGTAGCTATTCATGTTGGATCAAAAGTAGGATCACAAGCATAAAACTTACAACATAGAAATTCTGTGTATTTGAAGGATATTGGCATAGACCAAAGCCCCAAATCTTAGACAGCTAATAACAACGATATTTACTGTGAACTGACCTCTAAAATAGATAGTCTCAAAGTTATTAGGTGAAATCCAGAGTGAGCAAGATGGCTTGCTCAGACTTCTGTAATGTCATCTGGAGTCTTTTCTCTAACGTGAAGATTGATTTTATTATTTTTTTTAATCCTAGTCCAGGAGCAAAGGATTTCTGAGGTCAACTGGGTTGCTTTTCTCCTCCCACCAAAGGGAATTTGTTTTTCCTTCTGATGCTAGCAGAAAAATATGTTTGTCATGAAAAACATAACAAAGGAAGCTGTAAGAATAACAACAAACTCAGCAGATATCTGTCAGATTTTTTAAAATGTTGTCACTGTGAGAGAAGAAAGTCTCTCTACTTTAACCTTACCTATAGTAGATGATGGAATATAAAAATAAAATTCTGGTTTACAAAAGCAACCTTTAATTAAAGGGAAAATCATTTAAATAATTCAATAAAGAGACTAAACACTGGCAGGGACCATTCTCTTAGAGTCAGAGACATTTTCATTGTCCAGCAAGTTCTTTGAAATAGAAAACTGTAAAACCTCACCTGACCTATTTGCTTTTCATTATGATACAGCTCTCCTTCATTCACTTAAACTTCCACATCAGTCAACTGATGCATGGCCCTCTTTTTTCTGTCAGCACTATTGCAGTCATTTCTTCATGCACAGAAATACAACTGATTTATCCATGTCATCAAATCAATTCTAAAGAAACTGAGTAACTTCTACCAAAGGCTGAGAAAGTAAGAGAAAGGGGGGCTGCTAAGTGAGAGTGGGCTACTTATACACTTACATTATTAAACAAGTGATTGTGTGAGCCCTACTGAATTAAAATCACAGCAGTAATAGTATCTGAACAATTGTGTGTTCCAGGAGTGGGGCATAAATCTTGCTTATGGTTTGAAACTTACTTTTTCACTGAAATTAGGAAGAAAAAAAAAAGATGGCATCTGGAGCTATTGTTTCAGGCTGCTTGCAAATTCTAGAGAACACCATTGCAAATGTTTGCCAGCAATCACATACTTCTGCACTTATAGTCATATTTTTAGTAAATAAAATCGTTCAGAGCAATAATAAAAAATACACTCTCTAGAGTAAAGTGTCAGATTGCCAAACCCTTGTGACACAGCCGAACAAACTTTAACTGAGATTGCGTAATCTCAACAATTACTGTTCTTAAAATTTCATAATGGTTTTAGCTCAGAATAATTTCAGCTATTACCAAATTCACCTTCTGCCTTTTATCAAATGATTTCGGAAACTAAAATAAACAATAATCAGCCTTGCATCTGTTTTTCTGAAGTGCTTCAGCTGAGTGGCAAAATTCAGAGAAAAAATCTAAGACTTAAAAACTTCTTGCTGTGCCTTCTACTCACTTGATACAGTGAGTACAGCACCTTGTTGCTTTATTTCAATTAAGGTTTGTCGATTGTTCAATACAAATGTAGTTCTTATAGAGCTGAATAACACAACCTGAATCACGAGGCTAAATGCTGTCTAAAACAAGCACATCTCTTTCCCCAGCATTCTCCTCCCCATGGGCATGGCTGCATTTAAGTCTGTCAAAACACCTGAAAATTAAAATCACAGTAGGTGTTCTACTTGTCATGGTTGTCAGGACAGATTAAGTTGCATCCAAAGCTCATAATTAGCTTCTTATGTGTAATACCAAACACAAACCGCAAACCTGAAGATGGGGCCCCGAACGCAAGAAGGACGTGAACCTGTTGGAGCGAGGGCCATGGGGCAGGCACACCTCTCCTGTGAAGACATGCTGAGAGTGTTGGTGTTGCTCAGCCTCAAGAAGGCTCCGCAGAGACCTTATAGGGCCCTTCCAGTACCTGAAGGGGCTACAGGAAAGCTGGGGAGGGGCTTTGTACAAGGCCTTGAAGTGATAGAACAAGAAGGAATGGTTTCAAGCTAGATCAGGGTAGGCTTAGACATTAGGAAGAAATTCTTCATTGTGAGGGTGGTGAGCACTGGAAGGGGTTGCCCAGGAAAGCTGTGGCTGCCCCTTCCCTGAAGCATTCAAGGTCATGTTGGATGTTGCTTTGAAGAACCTGGTCTAGTGGGAGGTGTCCTCGCCCATGGCAGGGGGATTGGAACTAGATGATCTTTAAGGTCTCTTCCAACCCAAACCATTCTGTGATTCTATTAACCCGAAAACATGGTGCTCAACAGCCCTGCCATCTCTGTGGGCCCCGCTAGGCCCAGCTGGCCAACGGCCCATTGGTGGATCGGCTGAGACTGTTGCTCGAGTTCCGCTACCCCCCTCTCTGCAGGCTCCGGGGCTTTGCTCCCTCCCCCGGCCGCTACGCTACCCAGCGGGGAGACAGCGGCAAACACACCTGCTTAGTGCAGCGGCGGGCGCACCGCAGCCCAGAGGCGAAGCTGACAGGGCAGAGGCCCTTCCCTCAAAACAATAATCAGCCTTGCATCTGTTTTTCTGAAGTGCTTCAGCTGAGTGGCAAAATTCAGAGAAAAAATCTAAGACTTAAAAACTTCTTGCTGTGCCTTCTACTCACTTGATACAGTGAGTACAGCACCTTGTTGCTTTATTTCAATTAAGGTTTGTCGATTGTTCAATACAAATGTAGTTCTTATAGAGCTGAATAACACAACCTGAATCACGAGGCTAAATGCTGTCTAAAACAAGCACATCTCTTTCCCCAGCATTCTCCTCCCCATGGGCATGGCTGCATTTAAGTCTGTCAAAACACCTGAAAATTAAAATCACAGTAGGTGTTCTACTTGTCATGGTTGTCAGGACAGATTAAGTTGCATCCAAAGCTCATAATTAGCTTCTTATGTGTAATACCAAACACAAACCGCAAACCTGAAGATGGGGCCCCGAACGCAAGAAGGACGTGAACCTGTTGGAGCGAGGGCCATGGGGCAGGCACACCTCTCCTGTGAAGACATGCTGAGAGTGTTGGTGTTGCTCAGCCTCAAGAAGGCTCCGCAGAGACCTTATAGGGCCCTTCCAGTACCTGAAGGGGCTACAGGAAAGCTGGGGAGGGGCTTTGTACAAGGCCTTGAAGTGATAGAACAAGAAGGAATGGTTTCAAGCTAGATCAGGGTAGGCTTAGACATTAGGAAGAAATTCTTCATTGTGAGGGTGGTGAGACACTGGAAGGGGTTGCCCAGGAAAGCTGTGGCTGCCCCTTCCCTGAAGCATTCAAGGTCATGTTGGATGTTGCTTTGAAGAACCTGGTCTAGTGGGAGGTGTCCTCGCCCATGGCAGGGGGATTGGAACTAGATGATCTTTAAGGTCTCTTCCAACCCAAACCATTCTGTGATTCTATTAACCCGAAAACATGGTGCTCAACAGCCCTGCCATCTCTGTGGGCCCCGCTAGGCCCAGCTGGCCAACGGCCCATTGGTGGATCGGCTGAGACTGTTGCTCGAGTTCCGCTACCCCCCTCTCTGCAGGCTCCGGGGCTTTGCTCCCTCCCCCGGCCGCTACGCTACCCAGCGGGGAGACAGCGGCAAACACACCTGCTTAGTGCAGCGGCGGGCGCACCGCAGCCCAGAGGCGAAGCTGACAGGGCAGAGGCCCTTCCCTCA
>NW_009952263.1:1666558-1675771 GCF_000747805.2 Chaetura pelagica
GCTTCCCGCGGCGCGGGTCGAGGCGTCCTCGCCCGGGCTGCGTGAGACCTCCCTCCCGGGAGGCTTTGCCACCAGCTCGGTGCAAGCGTCGTGCCCACTGCTGCTTCACCCTCTGCGTACGAGCTTTGTAGTTCCTGGCACAGCTGTTGTCATGGCACACCTATCTGTGTACATGCGTGTTTTGCTGTCTTCTTTACTTTGGCAGATGTGCTCACTGATGGCCATCTGCCCTTCCTTTGCACCCCAGAGCCCGGTCCGGGAGGCTTTGCCACCAGCTCGGTGCAAGCGTCGTGCCCACTGCTGCTTCACCCTCTGCGTACGAGCTTTGTAGTTCCTGGCACAGCTGTTGTCATGGCACACCTATCTGTGTACATGCGTGTTTTGCTGTCTTCTTTACTTTGGCAGATGTGCTCACTGATGGCCATCTGCCCTTCCTTTGCACCCCAGAGCCCGGTATGCACGTGTCTGTGGATACTGCTGCCTTGTGCTTTTGTCTGCCTTTGCAACTTGACCTGTACACAGAAATACCCTGTCTTCTTATTCTGTCTGTTCTGTATCTTCACTTAGAGGTAGAGCAGACAGTAAGGCTTATCAGCCTCTCTGCCACTGTATCATAATTTTCTGTGTAATCCTTGATACAAATAGGATATGATACCACATCTTCAAATTGTGAACATATCTGCTGTTGCTCTAACTTTTCACTTTTCTAATACTGTATGCCTAACTGATCTCCAGCTGTCTCTACTAAACTTTTGTTTCCTTTTACTATCCCAAGACATTCCACATGTACCAAAATAACTCCTCTGGCCTAAATTAACCTGCTCATGTCCTTACCATGCATCCCTAGTACTTGTTTTTAACTACTTACTCACAGCCTTGATGTATGACTTCATTATAGGTGTTAATCACTGTTTTAGCTGACATAACATAGTTCTGCACTGTGTCTTTTGTCTGTGTCCACCCAAAGGGTTCCATAGTAATCAAGTTACTAATCAGTGGTCAGTTAATCTTCCATTCACGTATTTGTTAGTCATGTAGGCCTTTTCATAACTTGTCTTTCAGTGTATGTTTTATTTCTTGTTATAAACTTCAGCTCCCAGTATAGACCTCTTACACCCTTCCATAGCCCCCAAATATATTGTCTGCTCTCCTTTATTCCACTGTAAAATAATACAGTCAAATCATCTCTGAATCTGTTAACCGAATATCCTTAAGTAGCAGGTGTTGTATCTCATTGCTGATTGCCTGCCTCTCAAAAACTCATCTCTTGCCTTTTCTCCTTCATCTCCCTTTTCTCATAATTCATGTTATTTTGAGAAATTCGACTTAAAATTCTTTAGCTACTTGCATGAAAACTGTTCTGTGCATTCATAACTTCTTATCAAGGGTGTTACTATTTGAATATTGTCATGTTATGTGTTTGTTCTGTTATTCAAAACTACTTGTGTTTCCAGTGTTTTTCTCTTTTTAGTCCTTTTTCCAGCTTGAGAAATTTTATATATTTTGCTGCTCTGCCAGCTCAATCTGATCAGAATTGGGCCATATTTTTTCCAAACTCCCTGTTATGCCTTTACCACCATCTTTATACAAAGCGTTGTCTTTTTAAGTATAAATTTCAAAGGCTTCCCTTTCAAAGCACTCTGCAGTTTCTTCGGTTCTGTAACTCTGTCCTCTCCTCCCTTCCTTGAACTTAAAAATAGCTGTTTAAAATAATCTTCCCCCCCACCTCTGCCTTTTGCAACACTACCCATTTGAAACTGCAGTCTCCTGCTTGGTTCTGTGTGGGCAGCGGGGGCACACGGTGTCTAACTTTCTGACCTGTTAACATTCATAAAATACATGTCATTAGTAACAGTTTACAGGTTTTCTAAGTAAGAGTCTTAAAATAGCTCTACCTCAACCTTTTTTGTTTGTATGCTCATGCAGCACATTAGTCTGAACTGTATTAGCTGTCTGGTTTGATCATAAGGAGTGCTGAGTGCTGCTTAAATGGTGCCAAGCATCCTCAACTTCAGTCGCCTGTCAGGATTGCAGGATTGTAACACTAGATGATCTGGAGACAGAGTTAGGAATCGCAGGCTAAATTTTCAAAAGGATTATGGCAAGTTCCTCGTCACGGTTGCCTCAGCTGGATAGCTTTTAAAGAGGGTTGATTTTCAGGATATTGTCAGTGTCCTCCTGAGCAATCAGGCCATTTGTTGTGAAAATATTCAGGGTAAGCTCCCGGTTCACTAAAGACTTCTAGGAACAAATTCTCATAATTTTTTTCCATGAACTCAGAAAGCCCAGTAGCTTTGAAGAATTGTTAGTGCTCCAAGTTGTTAGTGCTTTATTGGTCTGTTTCTAACACTAGTCAAAATGAGCAGCGTTTCTTCATCTTTTCAAGTTGAGCAAAGCTCAGGACTCAGAAGAAATTTATAAACAAGTGAAATATGTTAAATATTTTTTTATTTAAAGCTGTGGCAGTGAGCGGAAGAGTTTTGATATACCATCAAAATCCTGGATTAAATTGTTAGTGACAGGTGTATACAAAGAATAAAGACGACATTTATTGCTTTGGGAATGACTCAGTTTGTTATGCAACACATTCAGTTCGTTGAAAACTGGTAACTGTGTGAGTGTGATGAAAACAGGAGTGGCTCACTTGTTTTCTAGAAGATCTCGGCTGAAAGATACTCATTACATTGCCCTACTTTTGAATGAGAAGATTAACTAAACAGATGTTTTGGTCTTCATCATGGAAGAGACTGTCTGGTTAACATGTCACCTGCTAACAAGTTCCAAACCTCTTCACATTCTTGAACCTTCTCTGCATAGGTTTTAGATGTAGGTTTCTGCCTATGAGACAAACAGCCTAGAGTAAGTCTTTTGCCAGTATTGAATTCACTTATACTCACTCTGGATTCAACAGGACTGCTTATGGTTTGCAATATAACTAGTATTAGAAACTACTATATGTATGTATATATATGGAATAAATCCCCAAAACTGAATGCTGGGGTTTTTCCTTTTCTGAGATAAGTGGAATAGCTTTCTTTAAAACAAAAATGTTAAGGGATCTGCTTTTACATTGTGTGTAAGTGGCCTGTAGTCTCTCAAAAATAATGGCTTAGAGTAATAGGTTAAAACTTACATGGCAACACCAGTAATCACAATTATTTTTGTATTATCCTTCAAGCTTATTACAGAATTCTTTTTGTAATTTTAAAGTGACTTGTTTGATTAATAAAACAGGAGAAGTTTATTAGGCTTACTAGAGCCTATGTCTGTGTGTTAGTAGGATGATTCACATGGATGTCATAGTGGTGTTTTAAAGCATAAAGGACCGTGAAAGGTGCATGAGAGGACCTCTCAATTCAAAATATTTGGTTGATTTTTTTGCTCCTTACATCATCTGGGTTTTAAAGCAAACTGAGTCAGCAGACTCTTGGCAGAAGGGTCATGCTTGCTTTTCTGTGTGAGGAGAGGCTATTTCTAAGGACCTTGCCTATAGCATAAGCGACAGATAACAGGTCTGGGACCTACAACTTGCGTTTTTAAAGAGCGCGTGAGACATAAGTGCTGTGTGGTAAGCTCACGTGGCAAAAGGTTAAAGGACATTTCCTTCCTCTTTTCTGAATTTGTCTTTTTCACTGGCAGGGTTGTGTCAGTTGTAGCTTCAGTGCTTAATGCCTTTTGCATTACATTTGTATGCCCATCTGAAAGTATATGTATGAGCAGGTTTTCAGGTATTTATAGGATTGTTTCAGTTTTCCTGTCCATGTATTCATTTGGGAAGGGAAAGTTTCTGGGGATCAGGAAGATCTCTCCCCCAGCATAGAATCAAGAGAGGGAGGGAAAGATGGCAAAATATAGTAGGGGCAATCTTCTTGTTCCAAGAAAGATGAGCATGGCAGTGTGATTGTGGCTCTGTCCCTGGACAAGGAAGAATCTCATCTAAATGCCCAAGTGAGAGGCTTGGATTAAACACTATAGGAAAAAAGGTTAAAAAAATATTAATGCAGTGAGTATACATGAGTCGGTGATCTGCTCAGCTCTTTTTACTTGGGTTTGACTACTCTTTAGATTCTCTTGCTTATATGTGTGCTTTGATTTAGGCTTAAGACTGAATTTCAGTGACCCAATTTCTATTTGTTAATTTTTTTGTTTGCTTCACCTATTTCACACTGGTCCTCTGGCTTTATGTAATGTGCTTATCTTTGTGAAGGGGATTTTTTAGATTTTGAATAAGTCCATTTATACATTTATCTAGCACTTTTCAAGCTTGCTCAGCTTAGCAGAAAATAAACAACAGAATTGGTGGCAAGGAGTCCCTGAAGGACCACAGCCTCGGTCAAAATGTGTTTATGAGGTAACAGTAAGGCCCCTGGACTTTCCTTCATGGTTTTAAACAAACCCAGTAAAATTAGGTCCTTTCATGCATTTCATATATAATTCAGCAAATAAGTTTGTGATTTTTCAGATAATTCTTTAGTTCTTTGTAATTCCTTACGGTTCTTGAGAATGCCTTAGGAAACATCATCTAGAGGTTTGAATGCCACAGGCTGGATACATCTAGCCTGAGAGGTTTCCTTCTCCACTCTTTCTGAAACTCATTCTGGTATCATGATAGGAGTAAAGGCTACACTAATGTGCTTCAGCAAGCTGTGGAAAGTTTGCCCCTCTCTTCAGGTAGCAGGGCATCCTCTCAGTTCCTCTTTTCCAGTTTCCCGTGGAAATGCTGGTTGCTGCCTTTAATGAGGCAGCATTCCAGCGCATGGTTTCCACTGCCACCCCTGGGCCTCCTGGTGATCCCATGCTCTGTGTGCTTCACACTTCGTGTATGCAGTAGATGGACATAATTTTTTACAGATACTGTCACTGGAGAACAGACAGTTGCATTGTCTGGCCTTAAGTTTTCCACCCCCCATAGAAGATCTACCTTTTCTTCAGTGATTACCTGGCCAAGTCATCTGCTGTGACAGAAATCCAACATAAAAATCAAATCAGACTAGATTTATCAACTGTCTCAAGTCTTTGAAGTAAGGTAATAATTATGTTGTAGCTTTTATTTTACATTTAGGATGTTATTGATGGAGGTAAGGCAGGTTAGAGAGGCAGCATTAGAAACTCTGCTACTAATAGTGTGGGTCAAGTGGAAACTTTCCAAGTATCAAGCAAAGATTACTTCAAAATTTGTCAATGTAGGATTAGGGTACCTGGGAGTGAGTAGGCTTATGGCCCTAGTGGAAATTAAAGTGGAGTTATAAATTCAGAGGGGGGAACTAACTGAGAGATTGTCGTAGTGTTGGTGACTGTGGGTCATTGAAGAGCACAAACATTAGCCAGTATTTCATGCATTTGGGTATATTTGAAGTTTTTAGTGCCTGCTAGGGGGATGGTAGGCTCAGTTTGAGACCTACCCCTCCAAAAGTGGAAGTGTGTGTGCCAGGAGGATCTCTGATTTTTCTGAACTTTTATGGGAATATCTGAACAACTTTCCCAACTGATCAATTATTAAAGCATCTCTTCTCTTCCATTCTTTTATAGTGGTTTATTAAGTTGCTTGTTGAAGAAATTTTTTTCTCGTGTTTCAGAACTTTTGAGTATTTACTTGCAACTCAGACATTGTTTCAGGATAGGTTTTTGTACATGATTTGTATTCACAGCCAGAGAGAAGAGGGCATGAGAGGAAAGGTGAGCGTCTGCATTTGCATTGGCTCTGAAAGATCCTGATGAGAAGCTGAACAGCAGGATAGAGGTCAGTGGAGAAGAGAGATTTGTGAGTCAGTGAAGCTGTGTAAGGGAATGAGGTCAGTCTGGAATAAGGTTAAGAGGGTAGAAGAGGAGGATTTTAAGTGACAACAAGAAAACATGGTGAGGAATGGCAGAGGATGAAGGTACTCTGAATGAGCTGTAATAGAAAACTAAATCATAGGAGACTACAGAAAGGAGAGGAAGATACAGGTGTGAAAATGCATTGTGTAACAAAAGATGCAAGAGGACTTAGTGCCATTTAGGAAGTCCACTCATTATTGAAGAGAGGAGGAGAAAAGTATTGTAATGAAGAAAATAAATAAGTGGGGTGGGTTACTGTGGATGATTGTAGAATTGTTTTATCTTGATTACATTTAGTAACTATCATACTGACGCTAAAGGCTTATTAATTATATCATACCTTTCCATAAGGGCACATTTGATTCAATGGCTTTTTAGGCCCAGATGACTTCTCACCTATTTTTAAGACTACTTATATTTCCTTGACATCTAAAGCATTGGTAGTGTAGTCATGTGCACAGAAGAGTCAGTTATGAAGAAGGTTGTGAACTTGTTAGGTTTTTCAAGAAGTGAAAATGAGGCTAGGCAGCTCAGTTCTTAAAGTTTGACATAGGTAACTGTTAGTCGCTATAGGTGACTATGATAAAGGAACACAATGTAGAAGCTGTTAGGATAATCTGCAGTGAAACAACCTGTCTTCAGTGTGTATTCACACTTGAGTACGAGTGAGGTTTGTGTATAGTGTGTTTGAAGCTAAGGGAAATAGTCCTGTGCTTTACATAGTCTTATCTTTGTTCTTATGTGACTGCTTATGGAAAAAGGAAACATCCATCTCCTATTTAAGTAGTGATCTAAATTGTACATGATACACTATGGAATGTAAACAAAAGATAAGTGGAGTAATGTGTGGGTGGGCAACAGTGCAGATTTATGAGAAGTACCTGTCATGTGTGTGGTTTCTTCTTGTCCTGTTTGGTGGCACTTGAGGACAGTTTGATATGTGCATCTCTTTCATGGTAGGTATGAGAATGCTGACAAAGAAGGTCTAAGCTAGTTTGAGGTTATGCAGTATCTGAAGGGCAGCAGGAATATGTCAGTAGGTGGATGAATAAAATGAAAGTGGTAGAAAGTTACATAACATCTGAAGGGCACAAAGATGACGTTTCAATTTTCTTTAATTATGCTTCACAAATTCTTAGTGCAATGTGTTGTTTGTAAAAATACTTTAGCAGCTGTGGCAATGCCAAGTTCTATCAGATGTGAGTTTACTGTGAAGTGGCCAGAGGGTTGTAGGTCCTCACTGGTACCTAACCTGTGTGTTCCATAAGTAAACCCTGTCACAAAGTTGAGTAGTTTATATGGGACTCCTCCCTTTTTTTCTCTTCTGTATCTGCATCTTTATCTCTGTATTCTTCCATACCTGGTCTATAGTTGCTAATACAATCTTCCTCTAGGTTTGTGTTTGATTTTAGCTTTTAAATAAAAATATAAAATAATAGGTCTATAGAAGAGATGGAAGGAAAACACCCTTGTTTGTAGATTTGGAACCTATACAGCAGTGAGCAGTAATAGGAATAAGAAACAGCTGTATGATCATGCACATGGTTTCTGCATTATTGCACGCATAGAGTAATGGAATCATAGAATGGTTTGGGTTGGAAGGGATCTTGAAGATCACCTAGTTCCAACCTTCCTGCCATGAGCTTAATAGTTTCTTGCATTGGGTGCTAGCACAAATTGGGTGCTTACTTTGTAAGCAGTGTGAACACTGGAGAGTTGTAGGCTTGGGTGAAGGTCCATGGATAAACTTGATTCTTGTGGTATGTACATGCACTGAAATGAGCAACACTGGATATAGCTAAGAAAGGAAAAAAGAAAGGAAAGAAACATTAAAAGGATAAATTTGGATAAAAGTATGTGAAAAGTAATATTGGGAGACAGAGAAGAAAATGGGGCCGGGGCTGCAGTGGTGCAAGGTATACAGCAAGGTGTACCTGTGGCTGGGGTTCAGCATGGGAGAAAGCAAAATTATAAGTTATTTCCACTGCCTGAATTTTCAAGTTGCTCAAATAATTTTAAATAATGTGATAACATTCAGTATCACTAAAACAGTCAGAAAGTGCATACTTGTTGTGTATTCGCATCCATTTTTTACATCGTTAGGTTAATTTTGATAAATGATAGTTTTGTGTAGCACTGCTGAATTTTTATATTAATTCTGAAGCTGAATGTTCTGAATACAGAGGTCAAAATGCGGTAATTACATGAGGAATGCATTGTTTTTACCTCTGACCTAGTGTAGCAATCTTCTGCAATAATCTATCATGGGCTTTTTGTTGGAATGGTGCTGGTGTACATTACACTTCCTAGAAATATTATGCAGAGGGTTTTAAAACATTCCATTTTAATGTTACTGAAGTATCCAAGAATTTCACAACAGCTATTTATAAAAATACATCTTGGAACATCTTGGCTCCAACCATCTAAACAGAACATTATAGGCAGGGCTATAATGTCATTTGGGGTGAAAAATTGTTTCCTTTTTAACCCATTCACAGCAATTTAGTGTTTTTTTGTCACCTCATGAAAATGTTAAGCAGGTATTTGTTAAAGGATTGAGGCTTTTGCTTCTAATACCATATTCCTAGTGCTTGCTTCTGGGTCTTGCCTCTTCGGTATGGTCTTCGAGGTCTTTCCCTGGGGATTGCAACTTTTTTCGTCTTTTCATGCAATAATTATAAATTGGACTATGGAATATTTTTCTTCTCCTGATGTTTTCTGCAATGCCAGAGCCTAATTTTTGTCCCACAAACATCTCTTTCAAATTGTTGTTGTGGTTACTACATCTGAGTTCTACTGTACATGCAGAAGCTCTGTCCCTGGATATGGAGCCTCTGCAATAACAATTACTGTACACAGATCCTGCACGCTGGAATGGTTCTGACTGTATTTGTTGCTCTCAGAAAAGTGAAGCACTGAAGAACATGCTGCACTTTGGGGACAGGATTGAAGGACTATAAGGACTCCTAAAATTGGTTATGCCCTTGAAGTTCTCATGAAACCATATCCTGAGCCTTGTTCCTGAGACATCTCTGCCAAGTTAAATCCAGGCTGACTGAGGTCATGATTACATGTTATTGTCTGTCAGTGGCAGCTCTGACTTACACTCTTGCTATCCTCCACTGTGCCTCACTAGTCTTTTTTTTTTTCTACCTTTTTAGCTAGTGGGTCTGTTGGTTAATTGTTTGGCTTCTCTGTAGCTGGGTATCCATAATTATCTGATTTAAAACATAGTTTCATTGAAAGCTGAATTATTTCATAAATCTGGCAAAGAGAGCAGCCACAAAACAGTTGAATTGGCAAAATGGAGGGAATAGTAAGTTCGTAGATCTGGTTTGATCTGAAGTGTTGGTAATGAGGACGGCCTGAGATTCAGGCATCATATCACCTAGTTTA